>NC_060286.1:16646521-16752749 GCF_021613505.1 Equus quagga
GTGTGGATGCATGGACTGGTCTGGGTGCAGGTGCATGGACTGGTCTGGGTGCAGGTACATGGACTGGTCTGGGTGTGGATGCATGGACTGGTCTTGGTGCAGGTGCATGGACTGGTCTGAGTGTGGAGGCATGGACTGGTCTGAGTGCAGGTACGTGGACTGGTCTGGGTGTGGAGGCATGGATTGGTCTGGGTGCAGGTACGTGGACTGGTCTGAGTGTGGATGCATGGATTGGTCTGGGTGCAGGTGCATGGACTGATCTGAGTGTGGATGCATGGACTGGTCTGGGTGCAGGTACGTGGACTGGTCTGGGTGTGGATGCATGGATTGGTCTGGGTGCAGGTGCGTGGGCTGGTCTGAGTGTGGATGCATGGCCTGGTCTGGGTGCAGGTGCATGGAGTAGTGCAAGTGAGGATGCATGTTCAGGTGTGGGTGCAGGTAGATAGACTGGTCCAGGTCCAGGTACATGGACTAGTGCCAAGTGTGGATGCAGGATGTGAATGGTTATAACCCCCATTCTTATTGTTTCCTTGATTTTTGCCTGGCTAGATCTACCTTGGATCCATGATACAATGAGGCTCTCATGCTAGTGTGTAATTATACATCAATGTTTGTCTCTCTCACTGGGCTGTGGTCTTTTTTTTTAAACCATAATTTTATCCTGCCCCCAGCACAAGCCCACACATTTAGTAAATGCCGGAGAAAAAATTGGTTTCCAAAACAAAAAGTTACCCAGCTATGAATCTGTCATATAGGGGTGGTGATCGTACGAAATAACAGTCAACACTTGTAAAGCTTTCTGTAGAGCAAAGCCGTTTAACGAGCATTAGGTGGTATTACTTCTATTTCACAGATGAGGGAACTGAAGCTGAAAAAGAGGTTCAGCCACTTTCCCTGGGTCAGAAAGTTATTGAGTAGAGAAGCCAAGAGTTCAACTCAGTTCTTATCTGACCCTAACGTCCCAAGTCTCTGATATGTCACAAGGAGGGGGATAAACAGAGACCCTATCCTAGAGATCATTTCACTAGTCTTGGAGAGATGTTAGAAATAAATAGAAAATTAACAGTAAAGCATTTTAAGTGATTGTTTAGGCAAAGAATGCATGGAATTTTATGTCAGATTAGGTAGTAAATAGATGACGAAGACAGTAAGTACAGCTCAGTTCAGAGAGAGGACGTTGTATATTCAGACCTGGAAGGGACAGGCTTTGGGAACTAGGTAGAAATTTCATACATGACGAGAGGGAGAACAGCAGGCTTTTCAGGTGAGAGGTGTTGATAATGGTGGGTGGTTAAACCAATTGTTTTTTGCTTTCAGTGTAAGAAACCATTTTTCTTAAAACATGGGGCCCTCTGACCCGTTTTTGATAGAGACATGAGTACCAAATGACACTTTCCTTTTTCTGAAGGCAAAACAGCCACCCATGTGTGATGATGAATGGTGTCTGGCACTGGACCCCAAGGGTCGGGAAGCATTAGGGACCAGTGAGGACTGTGGTAAAGCAAAGGGGATGTGCTGTTCAGGAAGCCCTGGTGCGGCCATCCATTTTTAATCATTAGCAACTGATTCCAATTAGAAAAATATATAGATCTACTCTGACCCATCCAAACCAAAGACTTGTTTGAGCTGGCCATGTTTGTTCTCTTTGTGACCTTTCCAGAAGAAAGACAACTTTTAAAAATGTCCTGTGTATTTCCCCCTTAAGCTGCTATGTAAGTGCTTCTGCCTTCGGATTCCAAACCAAGCAGGAAGATGCCATTATATCATTTTGCTGACCATACATCCTAAAACAAGGACTGATTCAGCAGCTGGTCAAAATAGAAAAGGTGCATTTACAAAGAATAAATTTATTGATTGTATTTTAGATTTTTTTTTTTTTTTTTTAGGGGAAGTCACTTTAACTTTCAGTGTGGCAGATAGTTTAGGGGCTTGGCTGCTGGTTTCTGTCCATAGCCAGGGATATGTGACATTAGACAAAGTAACTTAACTCTATGGATCTGCATTCTCCTAGGTGCAGAATAGGGCTGAGAAATTGTGATTGCTTTGAGGGCGTTACTGAAAGAGAGAGTGTTCCTGGAAATCTCTGGCTTAGTCAACTCTTAGTGGAGAGGTGAGGGGGGAGGGAGAAGGGGTCTCCCCATCCAGGTCACAGTTGGTCTGACGTCTCCACTGTTCTTCCCTGGTCCTTGCCCTCCTTGTCCCTATCAGCTGGAATTCCCACTACCAAAGACCCTTTTCTAGATGATGTTTAATCAGATATGGCTTCTGTTTTCAAGAAGTTTACAATTCTGTGGGGGAAAAAAGATGGAGAACCAGAATGTGGTAAGACAGGCACATGTAAGTGGAATGGGGGAGGGATTGCTTCCCATGGAGGGGTTTCGTTAAAGAGGTTGAGTGGATGAATTGGACATTGGAGCACCAATGGGTTTGGACCTGCAGAGATGGGGCAGGGGGCAAGGGTGTGCTTAAGGCATTGCAGTGTGAGTAAAAGGAGAGAGGTGACAAAGTGTGTAAAGAAATTTTGATACCCCCTTACTGAGAGTCAAGTCCTTACAACTTTTCAGGCTGGAGAAGCCCCTGTTGATGAACTTAAAATTTAAGAGGGAACAGGGATAGGGGAAATCTGGGTTGTAAGCAAAACTGTTTAATAAATATTTATATTTACTGAAAGTAAATGAGAAAACAAAATGGAGTATGAGTGGCATTTTCCTCACCTCATGTTGGTCATACAGGCTGTATAACAATGAATTTCTAGTTAGTTCTATTTTCCCCTGCAGAGAAATGCTTCTAAGTGGTTTTGCTTTCTCACAGTCAGTGCACAATTGCCATGCAAACGGGCATTCCCCCGGGCTGTGTCCGGCTCTCTGTCCCAATGTTCAATGCCTCTTAGACTTTCAGACTGAGAGGTTGACCACTGACTCCCGGATCTTCCTGTGGCTCAAGGATAAAGTGGATAAATCTTGGGATAAACTTAATTGAACTTGCTTGGCATGACTGATGAGGAAGTTCTCAGATATCTCACCCCAATGCATAGGGTATTTAGCTTCATGCCAAAGCATATGCTGTCAATTCCAAGTTTTCATTTCTTTGGCTTCCTTTAGCTTTCCAAAGCTTCTCTGCAGAAACCGCTTCCCCTGACTGCTATCTGCCTTACAACCCCCCCCCCCCGACTTTAAAAAATCATTTTTGAATCCCCAGTTTCTTATGTTTTCTAATTATCCTAACAGGAATGACCCGTTGGCTATCAAAAGTGTATTTGGAAGTAGATTAGTTTAAGTTCAAGTTTACTTATTGGGAATTCTTGGTTGGGGAAAGTTTCCTTGGTGGTTGAGATTGGTCATATGAAGATGAACAGTGACTGACAAGACTAGAAATGCAAATTGGGGTCAGTCTATTGAGGGAGTTGAATGCCACATATATATGATGATGGTGATGAGGATAATGGTGATTCAGGGCTCTTTTGGATGTAAACAGAAACCAAAACAACTGAACTAAAGCAAAATTCAAACCATCCTAGGGAGAAAGGAATTCATCTGACTCATATATCTGGGAATTCAGGCATGGCTGGATCCAGGGACTTAAGTGATATTTTCAGCACTCTTACTTGATACTTTATTGTCTTGATGTCTATCTTCTGTGACACTAGAGAAAAAGAAGATGGTCACTAATATCCCTACCATCACACCCTTTGAATAGAGTCCCTCATAGGGAAAGGGACCACTTTCTTCTAGTGTCCTGATTTCAGTCTCAGGGAAGGACTCTGACTGATCCTAATTAGAGTCACATGTCTACCTTGATGCAATCAGTGTGTCCAGTGATACACCATACTCTGGCCAGGATAGTTCACAAGCCCACCCTTCCCTATCAGAAGAAGCAAATTTGATAGCAAAAAATATCCTAGGCAACAAGAAACAGTAACTGCCTCAATCTTCTAAACTGGCTGAAGGACTTTGGGTTTTATGTGCTGGGCAGAGACAGTTATTAAGAACCAATGCAGGGTATTGCAACCACTCTGAGAATTCTGAGATGCTTTGTAAGAGTTGGAAGATTTTCATTATCCAAAATAAAGCTTGTGGATAAATGTGAAACATTCCTTCAATTGTATGTTTCTAATCTTGTTTCACTTCTCTACCAGCTCTTGTTCAATGATTATTGCTCCTGGTCTATGCCTACTGCATAGTATATAGTGGCGTCCTGCAACCATACCCCTGCAGTTATATCACTTTTTGCATGGCTGTACCTGACATGACTCAAGTGCCACTTTGAAAACCAGAGGTGCTGTATCCTTCTCTCAGAATATTTGCACTATTCTTTTTTAAAACCTATAATTCTGTTGTGTAACATATTTATAGAAAAATACACAAATCATTGCTCAATGAATTTTCAAACAGTAAATACTACATCCACGATCTCACTCCCAGATCAAGAGATAGAATGTTACCATTTCCCCAGAAACCACCTCATGCACCCTCCCAGTAACTACTTACCCCTCTTCCCTGGGTGGTAACCTCTAACCCAATTTATGACACTATAGCATTCTCATTTTTGAAATATATATGGAGTTATATGTATATGTATACACTCTTTTTTTGTGGCTTCTTAGGCACAGTGTTGAGAGATTCATCCATGTGGTGATGTGTACCAGTAGTTTATTCAATTTTATTGCTGTATAGCAATCCACTTCATAATATTTCACAAACTGTTCATCTACTGTTGATGGGCATTTTGGACATTTCCAGTTTAGGGCTACTATAAATAATGCTGCTATAAATTTTTTTTGTCTTTTGGGGTACATATGAATGCATTTCCATTTGGTATACACCTAAGACTGGATTGCTGGGGTATACATATGTTCAAAACTTTAGTACGTTCTTACAAAGAGTTTTCCTAAGTGGTTGTACCAATTTATACTCCTATCATTAGTTTAGGAGTGTTTCAGTTTCTCTACATACCTGTCAACACTTAGGATTGTCAAACTTTTGCATTTTAGCCATTATGGTGGGTGTGTAGTGGTGTTTCACTGTGGTTTTGTTTTGCTCTCATGACTAATGATGTTGTGCCTTTTTAATATTTTTTGTGACTTTATTTAATGTTTCATAGTCCTTGTCCAAGTTTACTGCCTGTTTTCCAGTTGAATTGTCTTTTTCTTATTGATTTTTAGGAGTTTTCTTTTTTTGAAACACATTCTGAATACAAATATTTTTACTAGTCATATGTATTTAAAATATCTTTTCCTATTCTGTGGCGTGCCATTTGACTCTGTTTTGAGGAATAAGAGATCTTACTTTTAATGGAATCCAATTTATCAATCTCTTCCTTTATGGTTATTGTTTTCTGTGGCTGCTTAAGAAATTTTTGCCTACTCCAAGGTCATGAAGCTATTCTCCCATTTTAATTTATAGAAGCCCTATTATTTTGCCTTTTATCTTTAGGTAAAAAATCCATCTGAGGCTGATTTTTGTCTATCGCATAAGAAGGAGATCCATATGTATTTTGTCTCCCATATGTATATCCAGTTAACCCAGAAATACTTACTGAAAAGCCTTCTCTTTTCCACTGCTTTGAAATATCGCCTTTGTTATAAATCAGGTGATCATTTATATGAGTGTCTCTCTCTACTTTCTAGCCCCTTCTGTTGTTCTGTTTGCCTGTTCTTATACTGATACCACATTGTCTTAATTAACACAGCTTAATAGTAAGTCTTGATATCTAGGAGTGTCTGTCCTCCAGCTTTGTTCTTATTTAAACGTAGCTTGGTTATTCTTAGCCATTTGCATTACTATACAAATTTTAAAATCATCTTTTGATGGGATTTTGATTGGAACTACATTAAATCTCTAGCACAAATTGGGAGTAAGTTAATGTCTTAAGAATGCTGACTATTTCAATTCATTAATATGGTATATCCCTTCATTTATTTAGATCTTTCATTTCTGTTAGTGTTTTGTATCTCTCTCTGTTATATGGATATTGCACATCTTTCTTTAGATATAGTCCCAGTATGTGAAGTTATTTGATGCTATTATAAGTGATATCTTTTAGAAACATCATTTTCTGGTTGTTTGTTGTGGGTATATAGACGTACAATTGATGTTTAAGTATTGACCTTGTCTCCAGTGACCTTACTAAATTCACTTGTTAATTCTAATAGTTCTGTGTAGATTGTTATGGATTTTCCATGTACATAATTACATTACCTGCAAAACAGTTTTCACTTTTTCCTTTGCAATCATTGTGCCTTTTATTTCTTTTTCTTGCCTGTTGCATTGGCTAAGACCTCCAATATAATAGTGAATAGAAGTGGTCATAGCAGGTGTCCTTGTCTCATTCCTAATTTCAGTGGGAAAGTTTTCAAAGTGTGACTATTAAATATTATGGTTGCTGTGTTTTGTAAATATCCTTTATCATATTAAGCAAGATCCCTTATATTCAAAATTTAAGAGTATTTTTGTGAATAGATGTTGAATTTGACTGAATGCTTAAAGCAATAGTTGTGTAGAATGTCAGGCTCCTCTCTCAACTTCCCTTTTCTCTTGGGTCTTGGTCCCATGTACCTTCATTGCCTTAGGAGCTCTCCTTTTTTGAAAACTTTATCCAGCTTTTCTAGTTATTCTTGAGGGTTGTTCTGTTAAAAGGTAGACCCTCGTTGTAGGAAGTGGCACATCCTAAATGTACTATTTTTGTCTTCCATCTACATAATGTGAGTAAAACTGTAACAAACAAAGCCGCAGAAACCTGTTCAATTGTTATTTCTTTGACCCGTATTGCTTCTTCCTGGTAAGCATTATGAATAGATGTTTCTTTTGTTAACTGTTGGTATCTTCAGAAAAAGAAAAGCCCGCTATTGCTGCTCCAAGTGTATGCATTATGGAGTCAGACAAGAGATGCTCCTGATATTTAAATGCCTAGTTTCAGGGTAAAAAGATACTGATTTTACCTATTCTTTTAAAAAAAAGAAGAAGAAAGAAAACAACAAAATCTCAAGGAATAAAACTGACATTCTTTAAAAAAAAGCCAATAGGAGTGCTTTTCTTCCTGGGTCCCCTGGGAACGCATCATTGTCATCATCTCTTAGTCATCCCCTTCTTGAGTATAAAAATTGGCAAAGCTTCTCTGTCACTCCTACTTCTTCTCTAGCAGTCATACAACCTTTCATGTGAAATAAGAGAATAATAAATGTTACTTCTGCAGTCTCTGCACTCAGACATATTAGACACCAGAATCTTAGAATCCATTCTTACAAAATGTAAGTGAGAGGAAAGGCATTTGGAATCTGAGGACCCAAGTTCTGATGCTGGCTCTTACTGACCAGCAAGATGACATTAGATTACAAGTTGATCTCCCCAGGCCTTGGTTTCATCTTCTGAAAAATTAAGTGATTTGGCTTGTTCAGGGAGCAGAAAATTTTTTAGGTAAATGAACAAATAGTAAACATTTTGAACTTTGTGGGCCACATGGTCTCTGTCGCAGCTACCCAACTCTGCCATTGTAGCACAAAAGCAGTCATATACACTAAGTAAACAAACGGGTGTTTAAATAAAACTTTGTGGACACAGAAATTTGATTTTTATACAGTTTTCATGTGTCATAAAATATTCTTCTTTTAACTTTTTTTTAGCTAACCGAATATGTGAAGAACATTCTTAGCTCTCAGACCGTACAAAAACAAGCAGCAGGATTGATTTGTCCCATGGGCCCTAGTGTGCCAACCTTTGACCTAGCTGATTGTCAAGGGCTCTTCCAGAACTCTATGTTAGGCATTGATGTGCTAGTCTTTTTTAGAATATTTTTTTTCTATCCCATGAACATTGTTCAAAAGAGTCTTACTCCTTTCTCTTAGATCAATTAAGAATAAGAAAATAAAAGATTTTATTTTCCCTTTATTTCTTATTTTCCTCTATTTATTTATTTATGTCTTCTTTATTTATTTCCTTGGTGCTTGCCTACTATTTTTACAGATCCAAGATTCTGAACTATATAATGTTCCTGTGCCTGAAGAACTTTTAGCATTTCTTGCAGGGCAAGTCTGCTGGTGATAAACTGACTCAGTTTCTGTTTGTCTGAGAAAGTCTTTATTTTTCCTTCACTTTTGAAGGATAATTTCACTGGATATAGCATTGTAGGCTGGGGTGTTTTTCTTGCAGCATTTTATGTAATTCACTCCTGTCTCTTGTTTGTTTGATTTCTGATGAGAAGCCTCTATAATTCTTATCCTTGTTCTCCTATAGTAAGCTTTCTCCCTTTGGTTTCTTTCAAGATTTTCTCCTTATTTTTGATTTTCTGCAGTTTTAATATGAGATGCCTAGGTCTAGTGGGTTTTTCTCTGTTTGTTTTTTTAATCCTCATTGGTGTTTTTGATCTTCCTGGACCTGTGGTTTGGTGTCTGTCGTTAACTTTGGAAAGTTGTCAGCTATTATTCCTTCAAATATTTTCTCTATTTTTTTTCTTTTTCTTCTCCTTCTAGTATTCCAGTTACACTTACGTTACATTTTTGATATTCTACCATAGTTCTTGCGTGTTCTGTTTCATTTTAAAAAAATTCTTTTTCTTTCTCTTTTTCAGTTTGGGAAGTTTCTATTGACCTTCAAGTTCACTGATGCTCTCCTTGGCCAATTTGAGTCTACCAGTGAGCCCATCAAAAATTCATTTGGTAGTGTTTTTGACTTTTAGCATTTCCTTTTTTAAGGGTTTTTTTTTTTTAAAAAAGAGTTTCTGTCTCTGTGTTTTCATTACCATCTACTTTTTCCATTTGAACCCTTAACATATTTAATCATAGTTATTTTAAATTTCCTTTCTGATAATCTCAACATCTGTGTCATATTGGAGTCTGGTTCTGATGACTGCTTGTCTCTTCAGACTGTGGTGTTTTTCTTGCCTCTTAGCGTGCCTTGTAATTTTTTGTTGAAAGCCAAACAGGATGTATCAGGTAATGGGAACTGAGGTAAGTAGGTCTTTAGTGTGAGGTTTTATTTTAATTTGACTGGCAGTTGGGTCGTGCTGAATGTTTGCTGTAGCTATAGGTGCCGGAAGCTTCATTTTTCCCTAGTGTTCTTGTTTTTGTCTCCTCCCTTGACTTTAGATTTCCATAAGTGCCCCTCCGAGAGTCTGCGTTTTGGAGGTCTTTCAGCTATAATCCACTGTAATTATATTGGAGCCCTGTTGGTGTGGTGATAGGGTATGAGTGACAAGCAATGTTCTATAACCTTCCAATTAAGGGCAAAAGTGGAGCAACTTCCCTTTAGTAAATTCAGCAAAACTTCCCTTATTGCAGTGAGGGGAAGACAAAGAACATGGGGGTTTAGGTGAGGGGGTCTCAAGACGAGAGACTTGTCTTCTGCTGGCTTCCATTTCTTCAGTGAATTTTGATGTGAGCCCATCAACTGAGACTGTGTGAAGCTTGAACAAGGAGCTGATCAGAAAGGGAGAAAGCAAACTTAGCAGGAAAACGTTTTAGGTTGGCTGGGCAGTGTTTACTACTCATTTAAAGTTTGTGCTCATGAATTTAAAATGCAACTAGTCAACCTGGTCGTGTGTTTCCTCCCTACCACAGAGTGTTCACCTACTTGGATGTTGGCTTGATATTCAGATATTGTGTGGATATTGTGTGGTGGACATTTGGATTCCATCAGTGTTGAAGTTTTGCCAGGAAATATGACACAGGAAGAGGAGGGGAGGGAGTTGAGAATGTTTGCAAGGAAGTGACTATGAGTGATTATAATGATGGAGCCAGTGAGAGAAGAAAGTGAAGGCAGAGAGAGGAGTAGTAATGGACAGTAAAAAAGTTGTAGGTTGAAATGGGTTGAATGTCTAAGTAAGTGTGAAGAACACTTGCAGTGAATGTAGATTAGTGAGCTGGAAAGAGGGAAGGTGGACGGAGTGGGGGATGTTTGTACTGGGATTCGAGGTGGTACGGTCACCAGTGATGACGAGGAGGTTCAGCATGTGGCCATGTGAAACGGTGGCTGAGGAGGAGGGATGGAGGAAAAGGGTTCAGGTGAGGAAACAAAAGAACAGAGAAACCAGCTTTTTAGATAGGTCTTTGATGCTAATGTTAAGGTCACTGAGATTGACTAAGGGTTGGAGAAAACCTCTGAGAACTGGAAGCTGGAAGCTTCAGGAAATAAAAAGACTTAACAGGAGGGAGGTAGGAGACAGCTGTGAGGATGGGTAGAAGGTGGCATAGCCAGATGGTCTGAGTGTCACAAGAGCAGGAATTAGTGTAGGAAGACAAGAGGGAGATCATTTGAATCAGCAGTGAGAGCCAGGAGGATGCTTACATTACTTCCTGGCCTTGAGATATATGGGGTGAGGACAGCTGGGCTCTAGAAGAAGGGATGTCCCTGGGGGAAGCCAGGTTTCCATTAAGGTCACAGGAGATCAAAGTTCAGAGAGGAGGTGGAAGGACATTATGCCATACTGTTTACAGAAGAAGAGTTCCAAAGCAGGAGGAGTTGGTGGGGTATGGGGGTGTCCAGAGCAGTGTAGACTTCAAGGTCCTGGTAAGAGAGGATGCCTGGGTGGACCTGAACTTGGAGCAGCCATTGCAGTAATAGGACCGTGCGGAACATCACATGGCCAAGCACATCTTATTATGTGAAGAACTTTCTATTTCTCCCTCCTAGCTCAATTGTTTAGGACTTTCATTTAATATATGGAATGCAAAAATATTTTTCTTTATGAGCAGCTTTGGTAGATTAGTTTGTTTAGGCTGTCAGGCAGCTGTGGCAACTTAGAGAAAATTGTATTTATTTATATGCCATTAGGTAGGATTGGTATGGGGAAGTCAACTTATACGCTAGGAAGTAGAAGGAAGGAACCACAAAGTAGTTGAGGACCTAATATGTACCAGTTATAGGTACTGCTAAGTACTTGATGTAAGTGATAAATATTTTATATTTATAAATATATACTTAAATTTTGTATATTTACAAAATTTTGTTTTAAATACTTTATATAGGTGATTTCACTGGAGACCAAGACTGACATGTTGAAAAGTCTGTGGGCATTGGAGTCAATCCTGAGTTTGAATCTTAGTTTCTTGGCTGACAAGTTGTGTTACTTTGGGAAAGTTGCTTAAGTCCTGGAGCCTCACTATTCTCATCTGCAGAGTGGGAATAATAACATCCTCTTGTTACAGCGCTGTGAAGCACCGCCCGGGTGATTCCAGTGAGCAGGCAAGACTGAGAACCACGATACAAGGTGATTAGTATTTGTTCCATTTTATAGATGAAGAATGCAAGGCTCAGAGAGGCTAAATAAGCATAGCAATAAGTTGTTCATGGTCACACAGCACTTAGCGGCATGGCCAGAATCGAGAGCCAGTTCTTTGACCCCAGGGCCCTTACTTTATCCGCTTCCTCGAGTTTCTGCCTAAATACAAGGGAAGTTAAAAGAGCCCACCTCAGCATGGCTGCCCAGACAGTCGGCAGCGTGGGGCGGGATGAAGGGATCAGGTGAGGAGGAAGCCGGCCCCGTGGAATCTAGGTCAGCGGTTCCCAAACCTGGCTGTGCTTCCAAATCACCTGGGGAACGTTTAAATGATAAATCTCCAGGGACCACCCTGGGCCTACTGGATCAGGAGTTTCTGGAGCATGGGAACCAGGAACACGTATCTTTAGAATCTCCCCCAGGTGATTCTGAAGCTGCTCCTCTGGTTCAGGTCCTTGGACCAGCTTTCAGGGACCACTGAATTCTCACTGAAGCCCTGAAATAATCAAGCGATTATGTCCCAGTAAAATACTGAGTGCCTGGCATTGCCACCAAAATTGGCCCCTAAGGGTTGAACTCTATGACCATGCTTTAAGATCTTGGTGCATTACCAGAAACAGACGCTCACTCTGTCATTGAGCATCTGAACTTAAATGTATAGGAAATGTCAAGTTGGCAGACTCTGCTCTTACGGAAAGAGTTATTTGTTTTTTAGAGCTGTTCTTCCTTCTTCCCCCTTGAGGTTCCTGCCCACTCAGTCAGATTAGAGCTATATAAACAAGCTTGTACTACTGAGCTAGCACACATCTTATGAATTTTTTTTTTCTGAAGTGCTTAACATTGCTGATGTCAGAAAAAATCCATTGGGTTTTAATGGGGTGAGGCAAACAATGTGAATTTGGTATAATATGGAGGAGAGGAAACAACATCAACAGAAATTCTTATTTGGGAGCATAAATATTCAGGCTATATTACAGTCAGGGTTTGATTACCTCCCCTACGAGATATTTCCCTGAATAGGGACTTGAGGGCTGAGTGCTAAGAGTGGCAGGCATGATGTTTTCAGGCTTTTAGCTGCATGCGGTGCAGATTTTAGTGGCGTTGTAGTGTAACTGTAGCGGTCCGGCTGTTCCTTGTGCATCAGGATCGCCTGAGGAGCTTGTTAAACTGGCTCCATCGCAGATGCACTGAGTCAGAAGACCTGAGGTGGGGAAAGCGTTTCTCCAATGATTCTGCTGCCTGGTGGCCTGGGGATTTAACTTGGCCGAACACTGGTGAGAACAAACCGCTGGTCAGTTGCTACCTTCATTCTGTGCTAGGGAATTTGCATGACTTATTTTATTCCCTCTTCTAAAGCAGCCCTGCAGAGTAGAGGGTGCTCATCTTCCAGGTGAAGGGCTGGAAGTTTAGGGTGAGGGAGTCAACTGCCAGAGGCCACCCAGCAGCCTTGATGTGGCCAGGGCTGAGATGCGATTCCCGTTCCGACTTGAAAGCCCCTTCCTTTTCCAAGGCGTTGAGGTCCTTCCTACCTGCTCTGCCCAACATTGTTATCTGCTGGACCCTAGGCTTTGCGTGCTGCAGAGAGGCTGGCGTTGCAAAGGAAAACAGCTCTCATTTGTTGTAACTGCAAGCTACAAATGCAATGTAAGTTTGGCGTAAATTGCAAGCCTGACTTTCAGAGATTTACTAATCAGAGTTTGAGTCATAGATGCTCAATTGTTTTGTTATTCACAGGGTCTCTCTTCACTATACTTTCTATCCTCCCACGTATTCTTTCTTACCTAAATTGCTCATCGATTCCAAAAGCGCATTCCTGAGTTCTGGGCCTGCCCATATCAATAATCCCTGGGGAGAATCTCCGTGTGCGATTCCATACATAGGTCTTTATTGATAAAGAACCTTCTTTGTTCGGCAGTTTTAATGGCTACTTATCCTGTTGAGTGTTACAGAATGAGTACACTGCATGTTGGTGGAATCTTACCAGTTCTATCATTCATTAAGAAATATTTGAGTATTTACCATGTGCCAGGCTCTGTTCTAGGTGCCAAGGACAGAGGGCTGAACCCTACTGACAAAGACTCCACCTGTGCAGAACTGTCTTCCTAGTAGAGGAGATGCCCAGTAAACAAAGTATAGGAATTCAGATAGGCGCGAACCCTGGTTGTTTCCTACTCCGCATTATCGCCTCGTCTCCACTTAATCTCCGTGAGATCAGATCATCTTCATGTTTTTCTCCTGGGTGTCTAGCACGGGGCCGAACCACTTCTGGGGCTTCAGATGGCCATGCCTGTGTTGTCACCTAGGCTGCAATGGCCTCTTCTGCCGCCCCCAGACGCCGTTCATCCTTCTGCTCTGATCTCAGTTGCCACCACCTCCTGCTCTGTGCTGTCCTAACTGAGCACCCACACGTGACAACGTCCTGGTTTTGTGGATATGTCTGACACCCGTCCTGGATTCTGAACACTTTAAGGAGAGCATCTGTGTCTGATTATCTTCCTGTGTCCAGGGCCTAGTATGGAGCCTGGTGAATGGACGCTCTGTGTGTTTGCTCCAAGAATAAATGTCGGGTCCCACGGCACCTAGTGGTGGGTGGTGGTATTACAGGAATTGCTTCATGGTTGGGGGCTGCTGAGTCTGGGAGGGGCTGCTCTACCCCAGCAGTTCTGTGATTCACTGGGAAGTTTAGCATGAGCACTGTCGTGAATAGAGATGGGCTCGGATATAGGCAGTGCTGACAGAGGAGAGGCAGCACGGAACATTCTGGCGAGTCTTTGAAGGAAAGTTAGAAATTTAAAATTCTAAGGTTCTAGGTTGGTGCTGAAAGGAAAACTAAAGATTCTGGGTTTTATAGCTGATGTCCAGTTGGGGTCCAGAGAAGCTGCAGCTTGACTTGGTTCCAAGAGCTAGTTAGTTGCAGATCAGGTGGGGGATCCAGGACTCCCAGTTCAGAGGGTTTTCTACTATGCTAGGACTGTGGTTTGTGATAGATAAGGAAACAAAGGCACAGAGAGGTGAAGTAGCTTGCCCCAGATCACACAGCTAGTAAGTGGTGGAGCTGGGGTTTGGATGTACATCTGTCTGTTGACAGAGTCCAGCTTGTAACCACTAAACTATCTTGTTTCTTTTTGGATGTTGTGAAATGCATAATCTTAACACATTTCAGTTTTTCTCTTTTGTTAGTTGTAAGCCGTTATAGGAAAATAATATTAACATGTTTTCTTACTACTGAAGTGCAGTTACGTGTTTTCAGACAAATATTTGCATTCTTCAAATATTAAAATAAACATCCCTGAATTATTTACTGTGTATATATATGTAGTATATATAAATAACGTGAAGAAGGTTTTATTTTTCTCTACCTCTACATTTAAGATACTCCTATTTCATTCCTATTGTACTTCATTTAAAAATAAATATTTTATACTATGTTGTAATGAATGAAAATCTACTCCTTTAATTTCATGAACCCCGGTTGTATAGTCAATGAATTTAATTAGAGCATCCTTACCTATGTGGGTTTCACATCCAGTTCTCTCTAACATCTCTTGACATATGGACTAGGAAGTGGTTATATCATTATTTTAGAAATGATTCTTTCTAGACACAGAAAAGTTAGACGACTTGTCTAGATTTCAAAATGAGTTGATAGACGAACTAAAAAGAGAAGTTTTTCCGCTACCCTCTAGATTCACTAAAATTCCTAACATAGAGACTTGGTGCGTTCACTTCGCAGTCTAAAGGCCAGATCCCAGAACATCAGCCTGTCTTCACACACAGAAATGTTTCTGTTTGGGGTGGAAGGTGCCCAGGGAAAGGCAAAGGGAGGGCTGACACGATTGTTTCTAGGTCATTTCCATCCTTGCTATTATAACACAGTTTTCTAGGTAGAAGATAATATGCTCATTAAAGTGGAAGTATTCGTTTAAAAATAAAGCAGTAGAAGCCCAAAATGGCTCTTTTACATAGATAAATGAGCAAACATAAATGGACTCAACTTTTGCTTTTCATGCTCTGTCATGTTCTGTGTTAAGACAAAGAAGTAGGCAAATAAATAGTTGTTTAAAAATGAAACAATGGGTTGTTCATTTAACTTTAAAAGCCACTGATTAGAATAACAATCAGTGTTTCCATGTGGTACTATATTCATAGAAATACTGATATTACAGTGGGTGGACATAATAGAATGATGCTCTTTATCTCTTTATGTAATCTAACTTTTAAAATGCATCCTAATTCATAAATGATGAAGAAAGCAAACAACATTATGCAAATAGGATACTTTGGGTAATTCAATTCTTAGCATAAATTACAAATTCCTGTCTCTTCCCCATCTTCCGCCCAAATTTGTTTTTGTGGAATGACCTTTGGTACCAACTTATTTTATAATAAAATGTTTCCTGAGTTTTTATTTTACATTGAAATGGCCTTTGATGCCAAGTATGGTATTTATAAAGTTTCTTTGATGAAAAGTCTATGAATTTTGTGCAAATAATCCAGGCAGGCTCCTGGATTAGTGGTAACATTTGTATAGGACTTTTATGGCTTTATACGATTCTTTAGAGTCAGTTTATTTGACCCTTACCTGTGAGTACACGGTGGAATTCACACTTTACTGATGAGAGCAGTGTAGAGGAAGGTGCCTAGCACAGTTCTGGACACATAGCAGGCATTCAACACGTTCTCGTAAAAGGAAGTTAACAGAGGAAACCCAACAGTTTATGGAATGTGCTCAAGGTCACATAGCAAATATAGTGTCATACCAAGAATTGAGCTTGTCTCTTTACTAAAAAATTTCCATATGCTCTCATTGTCTCACTGTTATCTTTCCAGGCTTTTAAAAAGGTCAGATTAAAAATATTTATTTTTTCTTAATTGAGGTAAAATTCACATTGGTAACCATTGGCTGACCAATGGTTGATGCTAGACAGTTATTTTAAAGCATACATCGCAGTGGCATTTCGTACACTCACAATGTTTTGCAGCCATCACGTCTATCTAGTTCAGAAATGTTCTCATCATCCCCAAAGGAGAGCCCAAAGCCATTCAACAGTCACCCATTCCCTCCTGCCCCCAGCTGCTGTGCCCACCAGTCTGCTTTCTGACTCGATAGATTTACCTATTCTAGATATTTCATGTAAATGGGACCATACAATATGTGACTGTCTTAGTCCATTCAGGCCGCTGTAACAGAATATCTTACACTGGATAGCTTTGTTGGGATAGACCATATTTTGTTTATTCATTCACCAATTGTTGGACATTGGGTTGTTTCCATCTTTTGCTATTGTGAATAGTGTTGCTAAGAACATTCATGCTCAGGTATTTGTTTGAATACCTGTTGTTTAAGATTTCTTTTTTTGTTATAATCATGCTAGTGAATATGAAGTGGTATCTCTTGTGGTTTTGATTTGCATTTCTTTGATAAAATATTCATATTTTAATGCATAGAATTAATTAGCAAATGAGCTTTGGTAAGACAAAATCAACATCAAAATGATTGGCTTTATCCGTCTTCAGGAAATTATTTAAAACTGGCATATGATCACCCCTACGGTGCATGATTTTGGGTTGAAAATAAAGAACATGTTGCTTTGGGGTTAGAAGAATGTGTGTGGATAAGACCACAATCATCCCCTAACTTTTTTTTTTATCATTGCTTAAATTAATGAGAAAAAATAAGAAATTACATTGTTTTGTTTTCGTGCCACCTGCTAAAAGATACTTAGTTCTTTGTATTGTAAGGCTTTCTTTATATAACTCATGTCTTAATGGTCATTCATTTATTTTTTCAGTGTGCGTAAAGACATCCAGGATGGCTCAGGGATCCGGGGACCAAAGAGCAGTGGGGATTGCTGACCCAGAGGAGAGTTCTCCAAATATGATAGTCTACCGCAAAGTAAGGCGTCTGGGTAAATGCTGTTGGTGCTGCCTGTGTGTTTGTGTTCTGTGTAAAGTTGACCAATGGCTGATACTAGACAAATGTTTTCTGCCTGAACTGTCTTGACTGATAAGTGAATATCATTTCTTCCTATATCCTCTGATTCTCTAATTCTAAAATTCAAGGAAGTTAGTTTTGTCATACTTGGTGTCGAACACTTGAAAAGTATTATGCAATTTAGTTTTCTTTAAACCTAAAGATTTTCTAAGCAATGCAGATGGAGTTGTATTCTCCTTTGGTGTAAAGGCGTTAGTGTAAGATTTGTTAATTCAATGTTCTTCGAGCTCATAGTATGTACAAGATCTGGTCTAGATGCTTGGGAGGTGCAGAGGTATGTATATATTAGATGTTTACAGTTGATAGGAGACATAAGATGTACTCAGATAACTGTGATAGAGTCTAAGTGTTAATTTCCAAACAGGAAGTGCGGTAGAGTGTTTCGTAATCTCAGAGGAGGGGCGGTTACTTCCAGCTTCAGACATCAGGGATGGGCTGTGGAGGAGTGGTCCTTGAACTCAGTTTTGAAGTGAACAGCAACCAGAACCAGATAGCTTGGGCAGAGGGTGAATTACTAAAGTAAACGGAAGTAAGATTTTGGGAAGAGAGGCTAGATGGAGCCAGATTTCAGAATGTTGAATCACAGGCCATTTAATCACGAGAAACTTTCGTTCCAGGAGCTGTAAAATCAACATCTCTTTGGAATTCTGAGTCTCGCCCCAGTGTGCCAAATGCATTGTTATGAGGGTAGATTGGAGGTTCTGGGGGGATGTTTCTGTAACTGTAAGAAAGGTAAGTGGGACACTAATTCAGCAGGAGGAATGCCCCTCAGAACTGAGCAGCACTGAGCAGAGGGATCAAAGAATCTGAATTAGAAATGACTTGGAAACTGAATGAATATGGAATTAGGGGCTGAATAGAGTCAGAGATGACTGTGTTTTTGACCTTGGGTTATAGAAAGACTTTGGTGATATTAATTTGAATGGGGACATTTGGAAGGAGAATACGTTTTAAAGGAAGGAAATATGGCACATAAGTTTTATTTGTGCACATTTTGCATTTGAGGAAATAGCTGCTGCTTCTTATCCATCTTTTTAATGTTTGCATGTTCATGAAAATGTAAGCTAACTCTATTACGTATTAATAAGGAAAATGAGATAGTCTTCATTCATTTCGCTAAATATTTGAGTTGTCTGTTGGGTTCTGTGTATTCTGCAAGACTCTGTTTGATCTGCTAATTACATGGGTAATGTTGAACTAGATATTACCGGATGATCAATATGGTGAATTTTTCTCTTTCCCTTGTAAAAATAGAACTCAAACTATTCTGGCTTTGAGTATCAAATTCCTTAATCCTTAGGTGCAAGAGAATGCTTAGACAACCCATCTCTAAGAGAGATGCTGAAGTTGAAGTAAAGAAAAACTAGATTCATGGGGCTAACCAATTAGTGAGGCACACAGAATAATAGAAACCGTTTATACATCATTACTGTCTCAACCCACCCCACATTGGGAGACCTTGTGCCAAGCTTGTAGGAACATGGAATTTAGAGTCAGACTTGGGTTAAAGTTGCAACTCTGCCACTTCCTAGCCGTGTGACCTTGAGTTAGTTATTTAACTTCTGTCAAGCTCAGTTTCTTCATTATAAATAAGAAGAAAAAAGGTGGGCGGAAGAATAGTACCTCGTGGGGTTATTTTGAAGATTCATTTAGGTAAAGTAAGTTGGGCGTCTTACATCCTGTTTGGCATGGAGGTGGTCCGTAACAAATGCTTCTTTTTCTTTTATCTTTAGGTCCTGTAGAGATAGTGACGCTTGAGAGAAAATAAATTATAAAATGTATATACGTTGGTGCTGTTAATAAGTTGACTGAAGTACATTCATATAGTGAGTTGCTTTTTTAAGACATCAGAAAAATATGCAAATATTTTTATATTATTCAGGAGATTGCAAATTGATGGATTATTAAAGGTTAATAGGAAATGAAAGCTCGTGCAATCCAAACACCTTTCCACTAGGATGTTTGGTGTTATGTTGAAAGTTTCTTTCTACAGGTTTGTGGGAACTCGATTTTTCTTTTTAGGCGGTAGCAGGGGACTTATGGCCCAGTATGGATCATTTAAACCTAGTTAATTTGACTACCTTAAGCCATGGTTGTGTTTGAAACATGGGATATTCACATATTCACCTAGTTCTCTACTCTCAGTGCTGGACTGGCTGTTGGCTATGACCAAGACTTACCTACTGTAGGACACTATCCTTAAGATGGACCTTGAAACCAGGGTCAATTCAAAACATTTTCTATGGAAATCCTCTCCTGTAATGATTTATTCAAGTTTGTAGCTATAAAACCAAACCTTTTCTTAGAGGTCTACAACAAAAATTTACATTTAAAAAAATTGTGCAAAGAATGCTTTCGTTTTTGTTTCTCCTTTGTTGTTTCTCTTGTCAGATGTTTTCAGGGTGAAATTTTTGCTTGGACTGTGTTGTGCTGATTCAGATGCTGACATTTAAAAAGCCAAATCTAGAGAAATGGAGCTTTTTGATAAACTTCCGAGTAATAAGTGGGATGATTATGTCCATAATGTTGTTGTGACTTTTAAATGCCATTTAGGATGGTAACCTTCTGACATATGAGTAATGAAGGGTGGGTTTCTTAAGTCCACACTTTTCAGCATACTCTTCATTTTCTTTTCACGTTTCTACGTCATTAACTGTGAGAAGTTGTACTTTCCGAAGGCATGATTTATTTATTGACTTGAACAGAATTTCTAATTTAGTTTTTCATCCTTCATGTTCACATTTTGGATTGGAGGTGTATATGAAAAATGTATTGGTCACATGAAAAGGCTATTTAAAAGGAAACTTTAATTATTCATTAAGTCACCCAGACCTGTTAACCTTTTTTATATTCCTGGATCCAAAAGATTCTGCGTCATTGCATTGCCCAGTGTAGTGATGCTATTTGAACCTGGCTGTACATCAGATCACTGAAGGGTGCTTTATAAAAATGCTGATCTCAAGGAATCCCCCCGCCCCACCAAAGGTATTTTTATTTAATAGGTCTGAGCTGAGTCCTAGGAATCTGAGTTTTAAAATGTTCTCAGGAGAACCTGTTGCCTTGCTAAGTCTGAAACATACTTACTTAGTATTTTTTACAATATCCAGGTAGAGCATGCATCACAAGGAAATGGGGAAGTGGGTGTTTTGAAGTGGATTTTTGATTTCATAATTGTTTGTATATCGCTCAAGATACAGAAGAACCAGCTCATGTCATAGAGTTAGAATTAGGGGATTTTAGCCCTTTCATTTTAGAGATTTTCTAGTCAATGCCCTCATTTTGTAGATGAGAAAACAAAAGTATGGAGAGAACGAGTAACTTGCTTGAAGTTACTCAGCAGTTTCCCAGTGAAGCCATGATTGGGTCCAGGTAGCCTGACTGCCCCCATTGGTGTCCTTTCTACCATCTTATCAACCACAAACAACCATTACCGCATTGTTGGGCCTCAACAGACGTCGGTTAAATTAAATAAATGAAAACACTCTGCAGCAGATCTTTGGTTTTTATGCTTATTCTGGGAGATTTGACTTGGGTTGACTTTGAATATTTGTAATGTTTTAGCCTCATTCTACTTGCTGGTGCTCTTGTTTCTTAGGTAAAGATTTTCTGAAATGTTTACATTCTTTTATAACTAGGAATTCTTTTGAGCAAGAGTAGGTTGCTTTCTGATTTTGTTTGGTTCTCTGAGTGGTGTTAATAATGTCTATGGATAAATTTCCAGCTGGGCTAGTAATTTGATTTGGTAGAACTAAGGGCGATTAGATGGTAGGTGGACAGAGAAAATTGTAGCTTAAGTTGGCCCAGCGTTGGGTCAGGAGGCAGTGCAGTGTGATAGAAGATACCAACTGGGGCAGAGGGCTCTGGATATCTGGCCCCAGCTCTCACACTTACTGCTTTGGTCCTCTGGATGGGGAACTTCATCTTCCTGGCTGTTTCTTATTTTTGTCTTCCACCTTTCCTCTTTCTTTTCCTCCTTCCTTCCCAACTATGAAATACTTATACAAAAAGAATGTATTTGGTGTCCATGTCAAGTAGAAAGAAATATGATAAAATGAACCTGTGTACCCCCTATCAACGTAATAAATAAAATATTACTTTGGCTTCGTTTCCTCTTCTGTAAAGTGAGAGGATTGGGCTAAATAATGTACATGTACCTTTCTGCAGTGGTTTCAGAGTTTCATTCTTTAACTTTTTGATCTTTCAGAAGTCAGTACACTTTCCTGTTGTCAAAACGATGTTGTGAGACTACAGGGATATTTAAGGGTCTTTTGAACTTTTCTGGAAATATTTCAGACAGTCCTAGGTAACGTAATTGGTTGAGATTCAACGTAACGTAGTTAGGCCTCAGAAGAAAAAATTTTCGGTATACTTATTTAACGTTCAACGTTAAAGTCTTTCTATGGTGGTGACCTGTTTCTTTGGCTCGCTAATAACGTTTAAGCCGTTTGTATAGTTACTGTTTTGCAGTACTGATTGTGAGTTAGACAGATAGCAGGGACAGTGTTTAAACAGCAGCACTGGATATTGTCAGTAATGTATAGTGTCAGGGATGAATTAAGAGGTTTAGGGGAAGAAGAAAAAGCCAGTGTTCTTGTATCTCAAAGGGCTGGTTAAATAGCCTCGTCACATGGCTTCCTTCACTTGTTAGTTTCCAGTTATTCACTCCTTTTCTGCTGGAATTTGGGTCTCACCTTTGTGTTGCTCTGATACCCCAAGGTTACTTTCCCTAGTGATCTAGGACCCTTGAAGTCCTGGGCAGAAGTCAGTTTAGGTGTACTTCCAGAAAGTAAAGTACTATTTTAGTTACACAGGCAGTGGGATGCAACAAGAAGGGCAGAAATCTAGCTTGAAAGAAACAAGGCTGGGAATAGGATGTTGTTTTGGAATTCATAGATGGAAATTGTAAGAGGCCAGCACAATTGAGAGTCAGGGAACCTACAGATCCTGGTGACCACGGCATGATGAGGTTAAAAATTATTTAATTAGCAAATATGTATTGATTGTCATTTGTGTGCCAGACACTGTTAGCTGCTAGGAATGCAAGACGAGGGCTGTGTCCTGAAAAAACTTGTAGGTCAGTGGGCAGAGATGGGTAACCACACAGTTGCAAGTAGCAATTTTAGAGGCAAGCTGTGGGATCTGGGAGGAGGTAGAAGGGTCATGAGGTTCATATCACGAGAAAGGATGATGGTGTCATAGAAGCCATCCAGAGGATTTGGCACCAGCCTTCATTCTTGAAAGAGGAATAGCAATTAGCTTGGGGAGGTCAAAGTGTAGGAAAAAGTGGAGAAAGAGTAGGAGGCAGAAGGACTACCTCATGCGAAGGGACAGAATTGTGATGTTGTAAACCGAGTTCTGGAAACTTCAAGTGGCTGTTTTCATGAAGCTAGGTTTCTGTGATGAAGAGCTGAGAAATAAAGCTGTAGGGTAGATGAAAGCCAGATCTTGAAAGACCTTATACGTTATACCAAAGATTTTGGATGTTGTACAGGTATCCTCCCTTTGCATCTCCACACACACGCTCCACCCTCTATATGCTACCCTCTGCCCCAGAAGGTTGACTACATGTATAGGGCTCCTGTGACATCTGGCTTTCGGTGGAATTTGGTCAATAGAAGCCTGGGGAGAGATGGACAGGAGGAAGAGGAGCAAAGTCGGGGGATTTCTTCCCCTGGCTCACTCTCCGTAAGGTCTTGCACCGGCTGTGTCCTTGGACTGATGGTCATCGCTCCTCTCAAGGCAGAATGTTCTCCCCTCGGGGTCCTGATACCCTTTTCCTTTACTCATTCTTGGAGTGGTTCCATTTGTATTAGTAATCTATTGCTGTGTAATGAATTACCCCGAAACTCGATGGCCTAAACACAGCTTATTATGTCACAGTTTCTGTGGGTCCATAATCCAAGTGCAGATTAGGTGGGTCATCTGGCTCAGGTCTCTCATAAGACCACAATGAAGATGTTGGCTGGGATTGCAGTTTCATCTGAAGGCTCAGCTGGGGAAAGGTCCACTTCCAAGCTGACTTATGTGATTGTTGGCTGGATTCACTTGAGCTCACACGAGGCCTATTAGCATGAAGACCTCAGTTCCTCACTGGCTGTTGGCCAGAGGCCAGTCTCAGTTACTTGCCACATGTGTCTCTTCTTAGGGCAGCTCACAACATGGCAGCCTGTTTCATCAGGGTGAGTGAGGGAGAGGAGGCAGAGAGGGGGCTTGGCAGTGGGAGTCTCACTATTTTATAACCTAATCTTGGACATGACATGTCATCCCTTTTGTGAGGAGCAAGACACTAAGTCCGCCACTAGGTGAGGGGTTTATACAAGGGCATGAGAACCAGCAGGTAGAGGTAGTTTAGGCCACTTTAGAAGCCATCTATCACACACTTCCACTTCTTCAAGTCAGGTTCCCGAGTGTTCCCTTATAGTTCCCCTCTTCATGCCACTTCTTTACACTTGGTCCTTGTTCAAACAAATATTCCTTGAATTGTGCTATATTATATGTGCCGTTTGTTTACTGATAAGCCTCTGACTTCTGTAGGTATTATCCCCAAAGCAAAGGGAATCCCTTGAAATCCTGTTTTTCTTTATTTTTTTTTCTGTTTTTGTCATTTTCTTGCATATTTTTATGTTTTTCTTATATTTATCTTTTGCTCTTTTGGATTTTTTTCCTCTGTTTTTTTATCATTCTTTTAATTGAAGCAACATTGGTTTATAACATTATATAAATTTCAGGTGTGTATCATTATATTTCAACTTCTATATAGACTACATCTCCAAGAAAGAATGTGAAGCAGGGAAGCCACATGTTCAATGTGGAGAATGGGCTTGTGGAGGGAAAGTATAAGAGGAATAACAGGATTAGTAGGCCCAAGAATAGTTTGGTGATTTTACAGGAATTGCGGTGAGGATAAATGGCGTCCAAATCAATGGCAGTGATAGCATAGATGAAGGGGTGCATTTGAGAGATGGTTAGGAGGTGATGTAGGGAGAATTTGAGGGGAGCACGGAGGGTGAGGGGGCTCTTTTCACTAGGTTATACCTGGCAGTTGTCAGAAGGTCTTTTAGGTTCAACAAAATTTTGAGCCAAATAACTGTAGAACTGGATCTCCTTTTCCTCTCCTCCATGTATGTGGGTAAATCAAATGTCATGGAAAGTGTATGGAGCTGGAGCAGGATACCTGGGTATTTATTGTGGCAGCATCACCAGTTCACTTTGGCCGTGCTCGAGTTCTTTCCACGTTTTGTTAAGTCCGGTTCTGTTGTTTGTGACGTGAGGGGTTAGCTAGGCCGGGTGACTGCAAAAGCACTTTTAGTTCTAACATTGTAGGGCTTTAATAATCTAACATACAGAAACTCACATTTTATTATCTGTTTATTCTTTCACAGCCTCCTTCAATTTCTTTTGAATTTTTCACAAAAGTTAGCCCAAGCAAAACTCTAAAAACAGGTAAGTCAGAATGTTGAAAACAAATGCTTTTTGCTCTTGAACATTTAGGGTTTGCTTTCGTTCTTTTCTTCTTCTTTTTTTAAACAGTAAATAAAATTCCCAAGGACTAACTTCAAGGAGTGTTCTGAGTAACTAATTTAATTGTTCAATCTGCATTTTAAGATTCCTTTCATTAGATATTTTGAAGGTTTTTTATTGCCTTAGGAAAAGACTGTTCTGTTTTCCTTTCCCCTGGGATTAGACTTGCCAGAGGAAAAGCTCCCCATCCCATTATCTCAGTTGGCAGGAGACAAGAGTGTGGGCGAGTCCCAGACCAGGGGTATCAGTGGCCACAGATGAAAGGGATGGTATTTTTGGTGTGTGGAATAGCTCAGTGTGGTTTAATATGATGTGTTTCCAAGAGTATAACTTTCTCATTTGAAAAGCCTGGGCATGTTTAAGGCTTCATTTCATTTTTCCAAATTTTTCCCTCCACTTCATTTCAAAGAGTCAAAGACTTTACATTTTGGCAGGCAATTTATTGCTCTAGCTGTTGACACTCCTCTGCAGTGTCCTGATGCTTGGAGAATTTGACTGGCCAGAGAATATTCCCCGTTTGCAGGATTTTGAACAAGAAAAACTAAAAGCTAGTAGATATCTGTAAATAGAAAATAAGCAAGATATTTATTTTTATTTATAAATTTATAAATGTTTAATAAAAAAATCATGGGGGGATAGGATTTTTTAAAAATCTTTTTGTTTGCCAATATGAATCAAAACTGCGAATGAACACATCTTTTGATCAGGATTCCCACTTCTAAAAATTTATTGCAATAAGGGAATGGAAAAAATATACAAAGATATAAACATATACTCACTCCAGAAGAATATTCATACCTCTATGGTGAATAATATCCATGATGAATAATTCTCTGTGGTGAATAATATCCAAAGATGAAAATAAATCAAATATATATTGAAAGGGGGTTAGTTAAGTAATTATAGTGGAATAGGATTCATATTTAGGATGAGCCCACAGTTAGGTTACTGGATTTCTGTTCTGGTAGACCTAATAATTGTCTTGAAAGGAAGAGAGTTACTGACATCCTGGGATATGGTCTGATTGAATATTCTTTACTTTTGAAACCCTACAAGACTTTACCATTTTTGTTTTATGAAATTTTTGTTTTATTTGCTAAATATAATGGTTATGTAGATTTACTAAAAATTATTGTTTCTATTTTACTTATTATTTTCTACATCTCTGTGCTTACATCTGGGATCATTTTTCTTTTGTCTGAAGAATTACCTTTCCTATTTTCTTTAGTGCAGGCTGGCTAGTGCAAGATTAAAGAAGAAAATAAGCAGTTATTGGCCTCCTACTGTATACCAGATGCTGTGCTGGGTGCTGAAATCCACTGACTTGCTTAATCATCAGAATTGCTTCTTAGGTAGATGGCGGTTGCTGTATATTACAGATAAGGAAACTGAGGATCCGAAAGACTAAATAACTGGCATTGGGATTGAAATCTGGGTTGGCTTTATTCTAAAGTCTGTGGGTTTTTAAAAAGAAATTTAATTATGTAAAAAAAAGAAAAGCAAAGGAGATCTCAAGGCTGTTTGTAATTAATTATAGGAAAGTTAGTGTGGACTTACAGAGGACTAAGAAATTTGAAGAGAAATGACTTGAGTTGCATCTTTAAGAAAGGAGAGGATTTGATCTGGTAGAAAAAGAGCCAAGAAATGGTTCTAGCTGATGGGAGTTGTGTGAGCGAAGGAGTGGTGATAAGAAAGCACAGGATGTATTTAGGAGACAGTATATTTCATAATACTAAATCTAGGAGTTGTACCTGATATAGTAATAGCCTCATTCTTCATATGGAGACCCTGATGCAAGGAAACATAAAGCATTTTTAGTTCTGAAACTCACATGGTAAGATATTGGTAAAGCTGAGCTTCCTGCCAACTGGTTTTCTTTCTTCCTTTTCTCTTAAAAAATAATTATTTTCCATTTTGAAAGTGATAGTTCAATTTCAAAAGAATCCAAGCATAGACTATAGAAAAAAAAATCTCACATATTCCTACCACGCAAACATGACTGCAGTTAACATTTTGGTCTACTTCATTCCAGTCTTTTAATTTGTGTCAATATTGTACGTATAATATATTAACCTAGTGGGGAATCATAGTGTGTGTACTGTTTTCTATTTCCTTACCATATCCTAAGCATTAAACTGTGCCACCATATGTCGGCATAATGATGGTTTTAAAGGTTGCATAATATTCTGGTAAGAGAATAATGTACCATAATTTAATTATTCAGGCTTTTATTTGTTATCAATAGCACAATTTAGAATTCCTAGGTCAAAAGACATGAACTGTGC
The DNA here is from genome assembly GCF_021613505.1 of Equus quagga. Taxonomy (NCBI): domain Eukaryota; kingdom Metazoa; phylum Chordata; class Mammalia; order Perissodactyla; family Equidae; genus Equus; species Equus quagga. Next base: position 16,673,531 of record NC_060286.1, read on the forward strand.
CACAATTCCTGATATATCTTGTTTTCCAGCAGGTCAATATTGGTCTCTGCATATATAGTCTGGGCTTCCCTGGGTTGTCGTTAAAATTCTGTCTCATTGAAGTAAATAAAGAAAGAGTGAAGGGATTTCTAATAATCAGGGCCAGAATTTTCTTTCTTGTCTACCTCTACACCAGATCCCCGCTCTAGTGTCTGCCTAGCTTTGCAGCACCACCCTTATCTTGAGAGCCTCGAGGCTGGAGTATTCACAAATTTTCAGCTTGGAACATTTCCAAGCCATTTGCTATTTTATTCTCTATTTGTTTTTCTTAAGCAACTAACTAAATAAGAACAACATTTCAACCCCTTTCCACTCCCCACAGCGTTTTTCCTGCCGGTGCCATCTCTGCCTACAGTTTAACCATGGGATTGCTTCTTAGATTTTAAAGCTAAATACAAAAGCACAGTTCTGAGCAGCAGCCAAGTTGTGCAGCCAAGTTTGAAGAATAAAACTTTCAAACAGCTCTTCTGTCACACACTTGAGAGGGGAGGCAGGCTTTGCTATAAATGAGTCACATTCCATTTCTATCTCATCCTTCTCAGTCCTCTTGGGTAATGCTTTTTGTATATGACTACAGTGTCCTCTAACTGCCCACTCATCCCTTTCAAGCTGCCATTTTCTATCTCATTTTACTTAAATGTTTAGTAGTCCTGGAATTGAGGGACCCTGCATGAGAGAGGAGTAGATCTTTCCTTTCCTTCTTCAGGGTTAGGTGTAATGAGATAAAGTGGCCGACTTGTTAGAAACTACACTTCATTTGTAACATTTTTAGCAGCTGCCGTGTTAGTTTCTTATTGCTGCTGTAACAAATTACCACAAAATTACCAGCTTAAACAAACAGATTTATTCTCTTATGGTTTTGGAGGTCAGAAGTCTAACATGATTTGGCAGCATTGCATTCCTTCTGGATGCTCTAGGGGAGAATCCATTTCCTTCCTTCTTCCAGCTCCTAGAGGCTGCCCACATTACTCAACTCAGGAGCCCACATGGCTCTGATCTCTGCTTCCGTCATCATCTCTCCTTCTCTGCTCTCCTGCCCCCATTTTATAAGAACCTGTGATTATATGGAGCCCACCCAGATAATTCAGGATCAACTTCCCGTCTCAAAACGGTTAACTGCATCATATTTGCAAAGTTCCCTTTGCTGTGTAAGGTAGCCCATTCACAGGTTTTGGATTAGGATGGGGACTTCTTGGGCTGGGGGTATTATTCTGCCTACCATCCTGTCTAAGAAAAGGGAAGGAAAAGTAATTTTGGAATTTTATCTTTCCTTCATAGCTAGGGAGGGGCTGCACTGAAGGATTGGTTTTCCTCTGGTGTTTGGGATGGTAGACATGTGGCAACCTAAATTAAGTCTGAGATATTTGTATGTACTGGCTGACGTCCATCTGAGGGCAGAAAAGAGGAGGTTTGGAATCACTGGCAGTGAGGATGACAGGGTGCCTTAGTTAGAGACCTTCCTTCTTCCTCACTGGGTGCCCATATTAGGCCCTGCTTGGGGCACAAATAAACCCTTGACATTGAGGGGAAATGACCAGTCAGGCGTATTCAAAATGAAAGAAGGAAAATCTCGTTGACTGTAGCCCCACACAGTGTGGCTTCCTTGCAGGACTATGTGTCTCCACTTATTTCACATTTTAGATACGTAAAAATTATGGTACTGATCAATGTAATTAGTAAACACTTTCCTCATGGCTGGTTGGCCAGTACAGAAGATCATGACCTTACCTTTTTTTTTAAGCAATAAGAGAGAGCTCTGGCAAAATGCACTCCCCTTAGCCTGAGAAGAATGGAAATCTGCTTGTTGACCCTCCTGAGGCCTCTCTTTCCACTATTTTTCATGTTCTGGTGAGAAGCTGTGACATGTAATGGCCAACGAAAGGTGTGCAAGTGGTAGTGTTGGCAGTAAAACTGCCAAGAAAGAGCATGACCCTGGATGCTAAAATCGCTCAAGGCAGATGAGCCCCTCCAAGGAGCTAGTCAAGGAAACAGATGATAAAGCCTAGCTGTCAGCGAGGGATTGGAGTGAGTTGCTTCTTCCTGAAAGGAATTATTAATATCATTAACTTCACTGCCTTCCTGGGAAGGAGAGGTCAGTAGGTGAAAAAAAATAATCTACCGTGGCTGATGACTTGTTACAGCTTTAGGACAGTGGTCAGCAGACTATTCGCCCTTGGGCCTAATCTGTCCCCCACCAGATTTTGCATAGCATTCAAGCTAAGGATGGTGTTTATATTTTGAAATGACTGGGAAAAATCAAAAGAGAAGCAGTATCCCATGATGTGTGAAAATTATGTGAAATTCAAATTTCAATGTTCACAGATCCAGTTTTGTGGAAACACAGCCACACCATTCGTTTACCAATTGGCTGTGGTTCCCACGGAGGAGTAGAGTGGTTGTGACAGGGATTGACCATATGACCAGGAAAGCCTAAAATATTTACTAGCCAGCTCTATACAGAGAAGTTTGCAGCTTATGCTTTCAGGGACTTGGAAGAGACTGAAAAAGCGTCTGCAAACGTCCTTGTTGGGACAATATTTCCATAGGAACCAAGACCCAGAGATTCTGCATAGTGCTGTCTTGTTTCCAGGAACCCATGGAGAGTCTTACTGGGGAATGGGCATGCGAGATAACTGGGAACCCAAGGACATTCACACGCTATAGATAATACATAGTCCTGCCACTTACACCTCGAGTAGTGTGTTTCCTTTACTGAGGGGTCACATAGTTTATAGTGGTACATTACTGAGGAGATTTTGTTTGTTTTTTAAATGGAAAAGAGCATATTGAGCTGCTAGCAGTGTTAGGTTGTGTGTTCTGAGTCACCCTAGCAGGATAAGCACTAGCTACCTATGTTTCAGATTCAGTGTCCAAATGGCTCTCATTTCGCCAGGACTCACTTTGCCCAGGCACTGGGCCGGTGTTTTGGCACATGAGTGCTGACAACACCTCTGCAGGGTCATTGTTGTTCCCACTCAGCCTATGAGGAAGGGGCTTAGAGTGGTTAAGGTGCCTGGGGTTCCACTCTCAGTGTGAAGCCACTTCTTCACAGACCATGCTCTTTTCACAAGGCCTAAAAAGAACAGGCTTACCTGGTCCCAACCACCTGGGGAGCTGTTTAATCCTAGTCTTTTCTCTAGGACGGCAGGGCTGTCACAACCTCATGAGCAGACTGTTCTAATCACTGAGTTATAGTATTCAGTGAAAATATTAACTTCTGTCACTTTGGTTGCTTGCATCATTTGACTGTTGTGAATAATGCTACAACAAACATGGGGGTGCAGTATCTCTTGAAGATAACTGATTTTGTTTCCTTCAGATAAATACCCAGAGGTGGGATTGCTGGAATCATATGGTAGTTCTATTTTTAATTTTTTGAGGAACCTCCAAACTGTTTTCCATAGTGGCTGCCCCAGTTTATTCCCAGCAATAGTGTATAAGGCTTCCCTTTCCTCCACATCCTCGCCAGCACTTGTTGTTTCCTGTGTTTTTGATAACAGCCATTCTCACAGGAGTGAGGTGATATCTTATTGTGCTTTTGATGTGCATTCACAGTAGCCAAGATATGGAAACAACCTAAGTGCTTGTCAGTGGGTGAGTGAGTAAAGAAAATGTGGTATGTATGTACAATGGTATATTATTCAGCCATAAAAAAGAAGAAAATCCTGCCATTTGTGATGACATGGATGAACCTGGAGGACATTGGGCTAAGTGAAATGAGCCTGACAGAGAAAGACTAATACTGTATGATTTCACTCATATATGGAATCTAAAAAAAATAAAGTTGAAGTCACAGAACAGAGTGTAGAATGGTGGTTACCAGGAGTGAGGAGGTGGGGGAAATGGGGAGATGTTGGTCAAAGGGGATAAACTTCCAGTTATGAGATGAATAAGTTCTGAGGATCTAATGTACAGCATGGAGACTATAGTTAATAATACTGTATCGTATGCTTGAAATTTGCTAAGAGAGTAGATCTTAAACATTCTCCCATACACACACATGAAGGTAACTGTGTGAGATGATAGCTAGATTAACACATATATTGGGGCAAATATTTCACCATGTATATGTACATCAAATCATCGTGTTGTACAACTTATCTGTATACAATTGTATTTGTCAATTATACTTCAATAAATCTGGAGAAAAATACTAACTTCCACTTTACAGTTCCTTCCAGCTCTCCATATCCTTCATATTGTATTTGTGAAAGTCCTGAGCTGTTATTTCTCTCTACTTTGTAAATGAGGAAACTGAGGCTCAGAGAGGTTAAGAGAGTTGTTTAGGATCAGCTAGCCTTTAGTGGCGGAGCCAGACCTTCTGACCTGGGGTCTGGTGTCCTGTACGTTACTTCCCATGGCTTCTCTGGGAGGCAGGGCCAGGCGTTCAGCCATAGAGCCGCGGCAGTCAGACTGATCTTAGCAGAGGACCGTGCTGCAGTCTAGGCATGTGGTATTTAGGTTCAGCCTGGTGGTGGTCACCAACTGACCTCCAAAGATCGGTTCCACATCCTAGGTGGTTTTTGGCATTACTTGAAAATTGTGACTATGTTGAGTACAGTGTACTGCTCAGTCTCTTTCTCTTCCTCGTCACCACGTCTGTTGCTTGTGTTTCAGCCCCAAACAAAACAAAACAAAAATCCAAACAAAACAAAACCCAAAATGTATTCCCATTCATATTCCCCTTTCCACATGGCTCCAAATGAGGAAATGCAAAATGCCTGTTTCTGCTCAGAAAAAGACTGAAAAATTGTGGGGAAGTGCATCTTCAGAGAAGGTTTGTGTTCTTTGGGACACAGGAATATCTCATTAATCACGACTGCATCTTACAGCTGCACAAGTTATTGAAACAGCTCATCTCAAGCAAACTTTAAATACTGGAGATCACTCTTGAGCACATTGACCAAGCCCTCTGTCCTGGTTTCACCCCAATGTCTGCACATGCCTTCGGAGTCTTCCTCACTGCAGTGGCCTCCTCTGCTGCCCCGTGAGTCCTTGGCTCCCGTCTCTTCTGCATGCTGTCTGGGGCAGCCTCCTGCTCTCTGTACACTGACTTGGGGATTTCCCAAATTGCTATCCCCTCTCCAAACTCTGAATGCCTACATTCAGCTGCCAAAGTGACATCTCTGTTTGAATCCTCCTCACTTATTGCAAACTGAACATGCAGAACGTAACTCCTTGCTTGCTCTCCTGACACAGTTCTCCTTCTGGGATTCAGTGGTTGGTGTAGCCTCCTTCACTCAGCATCTGAAAAAAAACCTGAGCCTGATTCTCCTTGACGAGGATCATCATTCACCCCTCTATGCCATGTAAATATTTTTACTTTTGTTTGTGTTACATTTTGTGTCCGTCTCCCTGTGATGTTTGGCACCAAGTAGGCAATAAATAAATGTTTGGTGGACAGACCTGTTGATTAAGCGTTCTTGAACCATATCCTGTTATCTTTCTCAGATGAGATTTGGTGCCACATGACTTCTCCTTACACTGGGTAGATTGTGTAACTCAATCTTTGGTGCAAAGATTGGTAGTATCTCTTTAAGCTTTGCAAGCTTATTTATCTTAGGAATTATTGAGCTTGGCTGCTGTCCACATCATGTAACAATTCTGCTGTCACCTTTCCCTCCTTGCTTTCTCTCTTCTCTCTCCCCTGTTTTTCACTTTCCTGTCTGTAAGAGAGAATGAGAAGAAATGAAGACAAGAATACAAACCCATATTTCTCGCACCAATTAAATATATTTTTCCATCTTGTTTTACTATTAAATGAGTTCTACTCTTTGTATTCCAATTAAAACAGCTTCTTATTAGTTTCTTTCTTTGAAATTTTTTTCTTATTGCAGAAATGATTCATGTTTGCTATTAAAAAAAATCAGAAAATATAGATAAATGCAAAGAAGGAAATAAAATATGTAATGTCCCTCACTCAGAGAGCTATAGTTAACTTTTAAAGTACCTACTTCCAAACTTTTTTTTCTATACACATATTTTAACAAAAATGGAGACTTAGTATACTTGCCGTTGGGAAACTTGTTTTCACTGAATAGGTTGAGAGCATTTTCCCATGACAGTAAATATTCCTCCAGATCAGGGGTTGGCAAACTTTTTTTGTAAAGGGACAGACAGTAAATATTTTAGGTTTTGGGGGTATACTGTTTCTGTTTCAACTGTTTAATTCTACTGTTGTAGTGCAAAAGCAATCCTAGCATTATGTAAATGAATGACTGTGTTCCAATAAAACTTTATTTACAAGGACAGACTGTGGGCCAAGTTTAGTTCACAGGCTGGGTGATAGTTTGCCTGTGCTTGCTTTAGAATATAATTTTTTTTTTTGAGGAAGATTAGCCCTGAGCTAACATCTGCTGCCAATCCTCCTCTTTTTGCTGGGGAAGACTGGCCCTGAGGTAACATCCATGCCCATCTCCCTCTGCTTTACATGTGGGATGCCTGCCACAGCATGGCTGGCCAAGCAGTGCGTAGGTCCATACCCAGAATCTGAACCAGTGAACCCCAGGCCACTGATGTGGAACGTGAGAACTTAATTGCTGTGCCACTGGGCCGGCCCCTACAATATAATTTTTAATGCCTAAACAATAAGAATGTTTTATTGATATACCATGATTTACTTAACCAATCTGAATAATGGCTAATGTTGTTTAAGGCCTTCTTCTGTGCTGGGTTTGTTCTATTTACTTTCTCAGGTCCTGCCCATAACCCTGTGAAGTGTGGGTATCATTCTTTCTACTTAACAGATGAGGAAACTCAGATAAAGAATAGGTAGGTAATTTGCTTAAGTTTAGATGGCTCATAAGAAGAAAAGACAAAATTTAAATTTGCTTGATTTTAAGAGGCCAAACTCTTAACTATTCATTATATTTTTATGCACATTGGTGGTTATTTCCTTAGGATAAATTTCTAGAATTACTATAATGAGTGCATTTTAAGTCTTTTGATCTGTGTTGCCAGTTTGATACATATGGGTAAGTCATATTTCTCGAGTGGTATCTGACCAGGGCTGTGTTCCTAACACCCTTACCTGTAGGGGAGTCTTTCAAACCTCACAACAGCCGAGATATGGAAACAACATAATACCAGGCTAGGTTGTGATAATACTTCAGTGTTTTAAATCACATTAAAAATTATACATGCAGATGAACTTTTATCATGCATATTTTTCATCTGTATTTCTTTTTCAGGTGAATGTCTCATTCGTGTCCTCTCCCTGTTATTCTGTAAGATCATTTGTCTTTTCTCCTGATTTTTGGAGCCTTTCATATAAGGGACTCCTTTGGTGTTTAAGTTGATTTACATTGCTTGTTATGTAAATGACCCGTTTACTTTAAAGAGCTGTTGTCTTTACAATTGAAGAGAATTAAACCGAACAGTATCCTGTTTTAACACAATGGCACTGGTCAGACTTCTGGAATTAAAAAAATGGAAAAACCAAAAAGGAACCTGTATGGTAAGGGAGAATTGATTTCTGTTGTGGACTTTTCCCTTTAGTATCCATCTCGTAAGTCGCTAGGATTTGCGTTCTTTAATTGGAACTACTGCTTTGCTGTGGCCATGGCAACACATCTTAGCTGCCATGAACAGCACACACCTTGACAAAATATTTTTTTAGCGAGTGGTTTTTAGGTGAAATTCATTATCCAGTGTGTTCACAGAGAGTCTAGATGAATTAATGGGTGTGGACCCATAATTGTATAATAATAACAGTAATAAAAATAGTGAAATTAACAGTTACTATCTACTGATCACTTACTGTATTCCAGCCACAATGCTAAATGCTTCATATTACTTCATTGGATCTTCACTGTAACACTAGGTCACAGATGTTGTTATTATCCCTATTTTATACAGGAAGAAACTGAGACCAAAGAGCTAGGCAGCTTGCCCTGGGCTGCACAGTTGCTAAGTAGTGGAGCTGGACTTTGTCCCTGATGCTCTGCTGTCTGAGTCTTACAGGCTTGTTACAGAATGACATTGAGGTATATGCTTACTTCAACAGTGGCAGCATGTGTGGCAAATATCTTGATTGTCAAAGCTTGAGTCAGTACTACTAGACTAAGACAACACGAGGATCAATGGGCCACAGCAAGTCTGACCCAGGATTTCATGACCTATGCTCTTATAAAGATCAGATTTATGATGCTTTATTGAATCCAGAGAGTCCAAAGGATAGCTGCCCCAATATATCCTCTCTTAGACTTCTCTTGTGGACCATCAAATTGGAAGAGGGTGTCTGATGGGGCAAAGATGGAGTTGTAAGGCTTCTTAGCACTAGGACAGAAGAACTACTTTTTTGTCTTCCAGAATTATTGAGGTGTAATTGACAAAATTGAGTGCGTGTATAGTGTACAACATGATCATTCGATATATGTATACATTGTGAAATGATTACCACAGTCAAGTTAATTCATACATCCATTGCCTCATGTAGTTACTTTTTTTTTGATGATGAGAATACTTAAGATCTACTCTCTTAGTAAATTTCAGGTATAGATTAGTCTCCATGCTGTACATTAGATCCTCAGAACTTATTCATCTTACAACTGAATGTTTGTACCCTTTCACCAATATCTCCCCATTTTTCTGGCCCATGGCAACTACCATTCACTCTCTGCTTCTATCATGAGTTTGACATTGTTTTTAGATTTCTCGTATAAATGAGATCATATGGGGCTGGCCCCGTGGCCGAGTGGTTAAGTTTGCACGCTCCGCTGCAGGTGGCCCAGTGTTTCGTTGGTTCGAATCCTGGGTGCGGACATGGCACTGCTCATCAAACCACGCTGAGGCAGCATCCCACATGCCACAACTAGAAGGACCCACAACAAAAAAGATACAACTGTGTTCCAGGGGGGCTTTGAGGAGAAAAAGGAAAAAAAATAAAAATCTAAAAAAATAAAATAAATAAGTAAATAAATAAATAAATGAGATCATATAATATTTGTCTTTTGCTGTTTGGCTTTTTTCGCTTAGCATAATGTCCTCCAGTTTCATCCATGTTGTCACAAATGGCAAGACTTCCTTCTTTTTTTATGGTTGAAAATATTCTGTTGTATATGTATACCACATTTTCTTTATCCATTCATTTATTGATGGACAATTAGGTAGTTTCCATATCTTGGCTATTGTGAATAATGCTGCAATGAACGTGGGAGTATATATATCTCTTCAAGATACTAATTTCAGTTTCTTTGGATATATACCCAGGAGTGGTAAAGAGACTATCCTTTCTCCATTTTGTGTTCTTGTGCCCTTGTCAACGATTAGTTGACCATATATGTGTGGGTTTATTTCTAGGCTCTCTATTCTGTTCCATTGGTCTACGTGTCTGTACATATGCCAGGGCAATTTTGTTTTGATTACTATAACTTTGTAATGTAGTTTGAAATCAGGAAGTGTGATGTCTCTAGCTTTGTTCTTTCTCAAAATTGTTTTGTCTATTCTGGGTCTTTTTTGTTATATTTATTTTAGGGTTATTTTTCTATTTCTGTGAAAAATACCATTGGAATTTTGATAGAGATTGCATTGAATCTGTAGATCACTTGGGTAGTATGGAAATTTTAATCATGTTAATTCTTCCAATTCATGAACATGAGTTATCTTTCAATTTATTTGCGTCGTCTTCAGTTTCTTTTATCAATGTCTTACAGTTTTCAGTGTGTAGGTCTTTCACCTCCTTGGTTAAATTTATTCCTAAGTATTCTTTTTCACTATTGTAAATGAGATTATTTTCTTAATTTCTCTTTCAGAAAGTTTATTTGTAGTGTATAGAAATGCAACTGATTTTCGTATGTTAATTTTGTATCCTGCAACTTGACTGAATTTGTTTCTTAATTCTAACCATTTTTTGGTGGTTTTTAGAGTTTTCTTAGTGGTTTAGTAGTTAAGATTTGGTGCTCTCACTGCTGTGGCCAGGGTTTGTTTCCCAGTCAGGGAACCACACCATCTGTCTGTTGATTGTCATACTGTGGTGCTTGCATATGGCTGTGATGCTGAAAGCTATGCCACTAGTATTTCAAATACCAGCAGGGTCACCCATGGTGGACAGGTTTCGGTGGAGCTTCCAGACTAGGACAGACTAGGAAGAAGGACCTGACTGCACACTTCCAAAAAATTGGCCCTGAAAACCCTATGAATAGCCGTGGAGCACCGTCTGATATAGTGCAAGAAAGTGAAAGATGGAGCAATACGACAGGACAGGGTTCCACTCTGCTGTTCACAGGGTCTCTAAGAGTTGGAATCAACTTGATGACACCAATAACAGTTTTCTATATGTATGATCATGTCATCTACAAACAGATAAATTTGCTTCTTTCTTTCTGATTTGGATGCCTTTTATTTCTTTTTCTCACCTAATTATTCTGGTCAGGACTTCCAGTACTATGTTGAATAGAAGTGGTGAGGGTGAGCATCCTTGTCTTCTTCCTGATCTTAGGAGGAATGCTTTCAGCTTTTCACTGTTGAATATTCTGTTATCTGTGGGCTTGTCTTATATGGCCTTTATTATGTTGAAGCACATTCCTTTTATACCTAATTTGTTGAGAGTTTTTCTCACGAAAGGATGTTGAGTTTTGTCAGATGCGTTATCTGCATCTATTGAAATGATCATGTGATTTTTATCCTTCATTCTCTTAATGTGGTGTATCACATTTATTGATTTGCATATGTTGAAACATCCTTGCATCCCAGGGATAAATCCTACTTCATCATAGTGTATGAACCTTTTAATGTGCTGTTGAATTCAGTTTGCTAGGATTTTGTTGAGGATTTCTGCATCTATGTTCATCAGGAACATTGATCTGCAATTTTCTTTTCTTGCAGTGTCCTTGTCTGGCTTTGACACCAGGGTAATGCTAGCCTCATAAAATGGGTTTGGAAATGTTCCCTCTTCTTGAATTTTTTGGAAGAGTTTGAGAAGGATTGGCATTAATTCTTTAAATATTTGGTAGAATTAACCAGTGAAACTATCTAATCCTGGGCTTTTCTTTGTTGGGAGTTTTTTAATTACTGATTTAAACTTTTGACTCATTATTGGTCTGTTCAGATTTTCTATTTTTTCTTGAGTCAGTCTTGGTAGGTTGTATGTTTTTAGGAATTTATCTATTACTTCTAGATTATCCAACTAATTGGTGTGTAATTGTTCACAATAGTCTTTTATGATCCTTTTTTTCCCCTATGGTATCAGTTGTAATATTTCCTCTTTCATTTCTGATTTTACTTGTTTGAGTCTTCTCTCTTTTTTTTAGTTAATGGAACTAAAGCTTGTCAATTTTGTTTATCTTTTCAAAAAACCAGATTTTAATTTTCTTTTCTTTTCTTTTTTGAGTCTCTATGTCATTTATTTCCACTCTGGTCTTTGTTATTTCCTTCCTTCTGCTAGCTTTGGGATTATTTCTTCTTTTCCTGTTTCCTTGAGGAGTAAAGCTAGGTTGTTTATTTGAGATCTTTCTTTTTCTTAATGTAGGCATTAACTATAAACTTTCCTCTTAGAATTGCTGTTGCTGCATCCCTTAGGTTTTGGCATGTTGTGTTTCCATTTTAATTTGTTTGAAGATATTTTTTTAATTTCCCTTTTGATTTCTTTTTTGATCTATTGAATATTCAGAAGTGTGTTAATTTCCACATATTTGTGAATTTTCCAGATTTCCTCCTATTACTGATTTCTAGTTTCATACCATTGTGATTGGAATAGATTCTTGTTACGATTTTAATTTCTTAAATTCATTAAGACTTTTTTGTAGCCCAACATATGATCTATCCTGGAGTATGTTCTGTGAGCATTTGAAAAGAGTGTGTATTCTGCTACTGTCAGATGGAGTGTTCTGTATGTCTTTTAGGTCCATTTGATGTAACATGTAGTTTAAGTCCAATGTTTCCTTATTGATTTTCTGTCGGGATGATCTACGCATTGTTGAAAGTAAAGTATTGAAGTCCCTTACTGTTATGGTATTGCTATCTATTTCTCCTTTCAGATCTGTTAATATTTGCTTAATGTATTTAAGTGCTCCAATGTTGGGTGCATATATATTTACAAACATTATAACCTCTTGATGAATTGACCCCTTTATCATTATATAATGACCTTCTTTGTCTTTTGTTACAGTTTTTGATTTAAAGTCTATTTTGCCTGATAAAAGTGCAGCTCTCCTTACTCTCTTTTGGTTTCCATTTACATGGGGTAACTTTTCCCATTTCTTCGCTTTTAGCCTATGTGTGTCCTTAAAGCTGAAGTGAGTCTCTGGTAGGCAGTATATAGTTGGGTCTTGTTTTTTTAAATCCATTCAGCTACTTTATGTCTTTTGGTTGGGGAATTTAATCCATTTACATTTGAAGTAATTACTGATAGGTGAGGACTTTCCTGCCATCTTGTTAATTGTTTTCTGGCTGTTTTGTAGTTCCTTTGTTCCTTTCTTACTCTCTTGCTCTCTTCCTTTGTGATTTAATGATTTTCTGTAATGATGTTCTTAGATTTTTTTTATCTGTTTTGCTGTAAGGTTACCATGAGACTTACACAAAACACCTTATAGTTATTACAGTGTATTTTAAAATGATAACAACTTCAATCACATACAAAAACTTTACCCTTTTTCTCCCCTCCCATTTAATGTTTTTGATGTCACAATTTACATCTTTTTGTATCATGTATCCATTAACAAATTGTTGTACCTGTAAGTTATTTTAAATCCTTTTTCTTGTTAATCTTTATACTAGAGTTAAGTGATTTACATTACAGTATTAGAATATTCTGAGTTTGACTATATACCTACTTTTATCAGTGAGTTATATACATTCATATGTTTTTATGCTATTAATTAGCATCTTTTCATTTCTGCTTGAGAACTCTCTAGCATTTTGCATAAGGTACATCTAATGGTGATAAACTCCCTCAGCTGTTGTTTGTCTGGGAACGTCTTTATGCTTTATTTCTGAAGGTCAGCTATGCTGGGTAAAGTATTCTTGGTTGGCATTTTTTTCTTCCAGCACTTTGAATATATTTTCCTACTCTCTCCTGGTCTGTAAGGTTTCTGCTGAGAGATCTGCTGATAGCCCTCTGAGGGTTCCCTTGTATGTGATGAATTTCTTTCTCTTGCTGCTTTCAAAGTTCTTTGTCTTTGATTTTTGAATTTTATTATAATGTGTTTCGGTGAAGTCATCTTTGGGTCAGATCTGATTGGGGACCTCTGACCTTCAGGTACCTGAATGTCCATCTCTCTCCCCAGATTTGGGAAGTGTTCAGCCATTATTAGAGGAACTACTTTTATTGGCCACCTAAATTACTCCCAAGTACCTACCAATATATATCTAAACTCCTTTTCCTGCCAATTAAAGGTTCTACCAACTGATTCCAAACTATAATTTTAGTCTTCTAAAATTATGTGAAGTCTTCTAAAATTGCATGACTCCCCTATACATACCCAATTCTCTGGGCAAACAGGACCTGATCCAAACAGAGCTTGTACTTTTCTGTAACCTGTTCAACCTGTTCTGTCTACTTGGAAAGTCTTTAATTTCTCTGCCACAACACTAAGTCTCCATCTGTCAGACTGCTGGGCCTCCCTCCCTACGGGGATCAAATACTACCCAAGGATCAATTCCTGGTTTTTACAGACAAACGTGGCTTCTCTCCCTCTGTTTGATTCTAATGGTATCTATATTACTTTCAAGTCACTTTTCACCTACTCTTTATAGGATAGTTTTTGTGCATGTCTTCTCTCTCTAGCTTCACTGGAAGGCCCTTGAGAATTGGGGTCTAGTTCATTTTTGTATTCCCTGTAGGACTTGCATGGTTCCTTGAACACAGTAATTTTCCAAAGATAAATAATGGCATGCCTTAATCCTGTTCTTAGGGATCGTGACTCTGAAAGGAAGGAAGGCTCCATTTAGAGCTTTGTTATGGATTGAGTTGTGTCCCCCAGAAGCCATATGTTGAAGTCCTAATCCCTTTACCTCAGATTGTGACCTTGTTTGGAAATAGAGACACTGCAGATATAATTGGTTAAGGTGAGGTTATACTGCAGTAAAGTAGGCCCCTAATCCTATATGACTGGTGTCCTTATAAAAAGGGGGATTTGGACATAGACCCACACAGGGAGAACACCATGAGACGATTGGAGATATGCTGCCACAAGCCAAGGAGCTACCAGAAGTGAGGAAAATAGCCTGGAACGGACCTTCCAAGAGCATTCAGAGGGCACATGCCTCTGCTGACACGTTGATCTCAGACCTCCGGCCCCCAGAACTGGGGGACAGTACATTTCTATTCTTGAAGCCACTCGGTTTGTGGTACTTTGTTATGGCAGCCCCAGGAAATGAAAACCAGTCTGGTGTTTTCACTAGCCTCATAACAAACAAGCTGGGATGTTTCAGATGATCTGTGCCTAGGCGGAACTGAGGGCTGCGGTGGGGTGGTCTGATAACAAAGTAGCCAGAGCCTTCCTATTTTCTGCACCCCTGGTCCTGAGCTCCAGCCCGAGTTCTCACAGCCTTCTGGGTATCTTCAGCACTAGAAACTCAGCATGTCAAAACTGGGCACACTGTCTTTCATCTCCAAACCTCTTCCTCCCTCATAACCCCATCTCAGTTATTATATTCCTCTCAGTCCCTCTGGCCAAAGCCTTCTGTCATCCCTCCCTTTCCTCATCACCAATTTAAAAAAATCTAGATTTCTGCCTTGTTTTGAAAAGTAGGAAGCTCTGGCAACTTCAGACCCTTGTTACTGCATGGCAATAATGGCCAAACTGAGGGGCTGCCCTTAGCACAGAGAATGTGTTCTCAGTCCTGTCAGGCAGCATATGCCCGGGCATTGGAGACTGGGACGCTTGCTGGCAGGGTGGAGGGGAGAACACTGCCCCTCCCTCACTGGGACGTAGGTGTGGAGCTGCAGATCATGGGCTCTGAGTCAGACTGCAGGTTTGCATCCTGCTGTGTCACCGACTGGCTGGGGGGCAGCCACAGGAAGTCTCCTTATTCTCACTCAGCCTCTGTGTACTCATCTGCAAATGAGATGATAATGGTGCTCACCTCACAGGGGCGTTGAGAGAATTAAATGGTTTAATGCACGTCAAGAGGTTAGAACCTGGCACATGGCAGGCGCTCCATAAATATTCACTTGTATTGTTGATTATTCAAAAAAATCTCATCCACGTTTATCCAAACTGCCTTATTATTTTTCATAAAGAAGGGCATATTCACTCCTCAGTTTTTCTTTTCTTCTTCCCATCCCCCACCAGTTTCACACACAGTGAGAAATGTGGCTGTAGTTTATACACACAGACTCAGGGCTGGCCTAGCTGGGAATTTGGGGCAAAGCTCCTGGGATCTAACTCAGCTGAGCCCCTGGGCCTCTCTTGGCTGCTGAGTCCCCTGTGCTTACCTGTCTTCTGTGTTGTTGAGGTTCCAGTGACCAAGGGCCCAGCTTGGTGACTGGCCTCCTGAGGCCTCTGCAGTTGCCAGGGGGTGCCTCTAATTAGGTACACTGTTGAGCACGCAGGTATTTATCCTGGAGGCAAGAAGGGCTGCTGGGAATAGCTGCTTAACACAAAATGCAGGCAGCAAGTCTGGTGTGTGTTAGAAACGTGTTACCTATGCTTTGAGGCATTGGCAAAGCCCAGACAAGCAAACAGTGAGAACCCCCCACCCCAATTGTCTCCATTGCATTCCCCTTTTAGGGCCACTCCTAAGCAGAGCCGACTCATTCAGCTGACTTTTCCCTGCTGAATTTTCATTAATCAATAGGGATTTATTAAGCAATTCCTGGATGCCAGATACAGTACTAGGTATCAGTGATGAATGAAATGATGGGTAAGACACAGTCCTGCCTGTCAGGAGTTTAGAATCTGGTCATTGGGAGTGATGGATGAGCCAACAGTGGTGGTGGGGTTGGGGGATCCCAGATGTGGGTTATGGGATCCCAGAGTGGGGCATCTTGACTCAGCCTGGGGTTGGGACTGGGGGCAACTGGGGGATCATCATACATGTCATTATTGATCATGTCCCTATAAGATTGAACTTTGTCAGGGTGAGTATTGTAGCTGTCTTTTTATTGCTCTATCTCTAGTGCTAGCCCAGTAGTTGGCAGATAGAAGAGGCTCAAGAATTTGATGAATAAGGGAATTAAATGACATCTAAGCTAAAAACTGCAAGATGAGGGGTTAGCAGGAGGAAAGTATGTGTGTGTTGGGGGTGGTGGTGGAAGGGGGTGGCAGAAAGAAATAAAATGGTGAGGAAGGACAGTATGGGGAGGGAATAGCATGTGTTCGTTGGGGGTGACAAAGACTAGTTCTGGGAACTGGCAGCTTATATGCTGGTGGTGTGGAGCCATTTCAGGGAGGCAAGGGGAAGGCTGATGGTGAGAATAACATGGAGTTACTAAAGGTTTTAAACAGGAAAAACATGATTAGATTTGATACACGTTTTAAGGTGCAGGAAATGGATTGGAGAGGACAGCGTGGAAACAGAGAGGCCAGTTTGACGGCTTCTGCAGCAGTCTTGATTAGAGATGGAGTCTGGACAAATTACTGATAACTGAGACGGGGATGTGGATAGATTCAAAAGTGACTAGAGCTGTAGAATTGTCAGGACCTGCAATTGTCTGTGGAGAAGGAAGGAAAGATGCCTGAATGATGCTCATGCCTTTCGGGGATGCTAGTGTGGTTCACTTACATGATAAATGACAGAGGAAGAAGAGCAGTGGGGATATCAAATCACATGTGGACACGTTGAGTTTGAGTTGCCTGTGGGAAGTCCAATGGGCGGTTCCATAGTCACTCGTAACCTCATGAGAGTGTCTGGCTTGATGTGTAGGTTTGGACATTCATTAGCATATAAGATTAGGGTTCTGTAATCTAGAGGTCCACAGATAAAATTCAGAAGGCCCGTGAACCTCAGAAATTATATTGAAATTTTAATGCATGTGCATTGTTTTGGAGAGTTAGCTTTGTGTCAGCTTTTCAAAATGTCCATGTCCCCAAATAGGTTAACCCTCAATCTACATGGTAATTGAAGCTAGAAGGAGAAACAAGATTTCAAGCAGAGTGAGAAGGGAAGAGATCTGATGACTGTGCTTGGGAAGCAGCGACTCTTCAAGGCTGCTGAGTCAGGGGTAGAGGGTCAGAGTATGGGGGATGAGACGAAGATTTACAGAAAACATTAGCTTTATTGGTTATAAAGCACTTTCACAGACACTGTCATTTCATGTCTCAGGACCGCAACTAGATATTTATCATTTGGCCCTGAGTCAGAGTTCGGTACAAGACACAGAAACTTGGCTATAAATTTTAAACAAGAAGGGATTTAATACAGAGAATTAGGTTCTTACAAAACCACTGGAGGGCTGAGCCTCAGGGAAAGATTTCCAGAATGATATAGAACCAAGGTCAGAGCCTACCCCTGGAGCTGCCGTCCTGGCATTGGGAAGCTGGGATCAGAAAGCCACTATGGTTGCTGCCACTGCTGCAACTGCTTCTCGACCCTTGGGAAGCTGGAGCAAGGGTGCTGGGACACTGAGGTAGTTAAAAAGTCTCAAGTTTTGTTGACCTTCCTTGACAGCAGTGAACAGTCAAGAAGGAGCCAGAAGATGGCCCCCATCTTACTTCTACCTTCTAGAACTCCTTGCATGAGTGCATCTAATTAGTGGAACCCAATTAACCCTGCACCCCTAGATTCAGGGACATCTGGAAAATATTTTTAACTATACCACCCAAAAGAAGAGTGAAATGGAGGTGGTGAAAGTGGCCTTTTTTTAAAAGAGACCAGATGGTAAATATTTTAGCTTTAGTGGGCCATGTAGTCTCTCTTGTAGCTACTCAGCTTTGCCACTGTAGAGCACAAGCAGCCATGGAACACACGTAAAGGAATGAGCATGATTGTGTTCCAGTAAAACTTGATTTATAAAATGGATGTGGTCTGGATTTGGCCTCTGGGCCATAGTTGGCCCACCCCTGAGATAAGCAAGTCACTTCATAATAATTACCATCGGTTGTTTTTTACAGATGAGGGAACGAAAACCACAGAGATTCAGAGCCATTTAGCCAGTGCAAGTGCAAACACGCCCTGGTTATTTGGGTTTCAAAGTTCATACTCTTTTCAGCAAACTATGATGCTGAGCACCTTCCTTTGGGAGACTTGTGATCTGAAAGAGGAGATAAAATGTGTGTGTGCTTCATTGTTATAGACGATGGGAAAAGCCGCAAGAATAATGCAAAATGCTTTTGCGTATGAGGCATTTCTGACAGGGGAAATCAGGATAAGTTTCATCATAGACGTAGTTTGAGCTGGGTGTAGAAGAAAGGTATAACTTTAACAGGTGGAGATGGTGGGAGGGAGGGAGGTAGGGCTCAAAAGAGCATTTCAGGTGGAGCAGGAAACGTCAAGAAAAAAGCTAGGAATCCAAACTCATCTGAACATTGTGACCTTCCTAGGGTATCAGCAGAGATAAGGCTGGATTACTGAGAACCTTAGATGTTAGCATTAGGAATCTGGACTTCAAAAGTGGAAGCGCTGGCAATTTTTGAACAGGGCTGTGATAAACATATTAGTTCAGGAAGAATTATTTGAGACTGTGGTGCAGGATTTTTTGAGAGTCAGAACATAATGCCAACAAGAATCCACACAGGAAGTTAGTGCAATGTTTTTGGATGAGGATGCAGAGGAAGCAGTGGATATGAAGGACATCTTGAGCCATTCATGAGACTTGGGGAAACTTGAAATGTGGGTGGAGTAGAAGGATGGCTTAGATAGTGAGAAACGAGAATAGAAAGACTTGGGAAGCTAGGAGCAGGAGCTTGTTTTTGTAGGAAAGTGGTGGGTTCCATCTTGGTTATAAAGTGCTGAGAGGAGAAATGGAAATACAGAGCAGACAGTTGGAAATGTGGGCTTGATCCTCAGGAGAAGATCTTCAGGTGTCACATACAGCTGGACAGAGAGCCAGAGAAGAGCTCATATCTCTACGCGCGTGTGCGCAGTGGAGGATGCCCAAAGCAGAAGCAGGGGACCTGGGTGACTAAGAACCAGGAGAGGGATGGGGACAGGAAAAGGGAGTAGGACGGGTAGGCAGAGGGCCATGATGAATGTTAACAGGAGTCAGGGGAGGAGCTGTTTCCTGGAAAAGGAACGGCCAGTAGTTTTGCAAGCCACAAGGAGACTGAGGAATGTTCACGAAAGGCCACTGGACTTAGTGATCACACAGTCATGATGGGTGACGCCTGAGAGAGCTGTTTAGTGTATGGTAAGTAGAGGGAGGCAGAAGGCTGTGGATTGTTCTCTTGAAGAGTTTGATGTTGAAAGGAAAGAGGAGAGACTATGGTAGACTGAAATTTTTGTTTGTTTTAAAGTTGATTAATTCTTCAGGGCCTAAATACCACAAGTGACTTTGACTTGTCAGAATATATCCTGGTTTCTTTTCTTCCCCACCAGGCCTTCCTAAAGAAAAAGTTGTTGAAAGAGGAACATCATCTATTTCTCTCTTGATTTCAAGATTCATTTTTTGGCAGTTGTTTGTGTCTGACTTGCCTATGCTTTTTGGCTTTGCCGGTGGCCTCTCCTGGCAACCTGTGAGGTAAGACATGAGTGTGTGCAGTTGTTAAGCAGCTGCTTCCAGCCGTTATGGCTCGGCTAAATTTGGAACACGCATTAGTTCCAATCTAAGTCTTCATTCAGTGGGAAAAAATAAGTCCCTGACTTTGAAATTTCAGAGGTTATACATTTGTGGAATGTAAAATCACTGTGTTGATGATTTTTGTCTTACCTCACAGGATTCCTTTAAAATCCACTGAAGAATTGCTGTGCAATGCTGAGAAAATTTAGTTCTCTACAGTCTTTTCTAGAAAAAAAGTATGCACGCCCAAGTCCCGAAAGGAACTGAGTATTTTCCATCAATGCTTTCTATGATGATAAACGGAAACGATACACACAACAGCAGAAACAACAAACCCAAACAGACTCTAGAGTTTCAGATGGAAATGATTTTATTAGCCTAAATTAAAGACATTCTAACTCTTATTTCCTTCCACACCTCGGTCTGTGGCTCCCAAAATATAATCAGCTTGGTCTCAAATGGGTTATGAAATGGATGCGAGAAGAGGTAACTTGGATTAATATTTTTCCCTCAGTGGAATTCACTTCCTCACTCTCCTATTTAGTCAGCTATGTTATACTTAAATGGACCTACACTGTGTTTCTCTGGAGCTCTGTCGAGATTGGAAGTGTTATGGTACTCTTTCACGTTTGTCTAGAACTTCAGTTTTTGAACTCTTTAGACATCCAAGCATCTCATTTGACCTCACAACAATCTGTGAGGTAGGCAGCACAAATATTATCAGGAAGCCCATATTGCAGGTTAAAGGAACCAAGATTCAGAATGGTTAATAAACTAGCCCAGGCTCACACAGGTTGCGAGCAGCAGGTTCAATGCGGAAGCTCCCATTTTCCAGCTCCAAATTCATTATTTTTTCCATTATGTTCTAGGTGGCATTTTTGACTTTGGTGATTTCTTTTGTTCTTAAGCACTTCAATGAAGAAGCTTTGTGTAAAGTCAAATTGGTTTCTGGTGGTACACTGATTGTGGAGTGCCAGGAGCAGAAACCACAGATTTTAAATGACAGTTCCTCTTATTGGAGGTTTGGCCTTTATTGAATGGAGGTCTCTTGTTAAGGGAAGGTATACGTTGAGATAAGAGGCTAGTCAGTATTTCAAAAAATGGAAACTTTGGGGGCCTTGGCTAATGATGACTATGGGGGAGTCTGCAAATGGGAACTACTTTATAAATCCTGGAGGAAGGGCAGTGGCCTGTGTTTCTGGGGAGATAGATGTTTGCATCTGTAATCTTCTGGACACTGCTGCCTTTGGCACATTCTTGTTTTTATAATCAAATCTGTTTTTGCTTTTCTTTTAGAAACAGGTCCATTATCTAGCTTCATGGTGGTTTTCTGTATGTGTGAGCTTGCGCGTCAGTTAAATTGAACACTTTTACCGCAAAACTGAATTTAGTGACTTTGCCAATATCTTAGCCCTCAAATTGTCTTTAAATATTCTTAACCCTGGGAGCTGGCCCAAGAAATTGCTTATTCTTTTCCATGTACCACTTAGCACATAAATCCTGAATTACTGCTGACCAAAGATATGTAAAGTACAAGTCAATATGCATCTGGTTTCCGTATTTTAGGGAATGAGACAATGAGTGAAAGAAAACCCCTGGATGAGGGCTTAGAAGTACTGTCCTTGTTCAATGGATTAACAGAGCCGAGGCTACTGTCTTACTCATTTGTTGACCACCATGTCATTACACTGCACTAAAAGGATTTTTTTAACAGCTTTGTTGAGAAATAATTCACATACCAACAGTTCACCCACTTAGAGTATACCATTCAGTGGTTTTGGTATATTATTAGTGTTTTTAAGTTGTAAAATATGTAAAACATAAAACCTGCTATTTTAACCATTTTTAATGTATAATTCAGTGGCATTAATTATATTCACAATTTTGTGCAACCATCACCACTATTTCTAAAACGTTTTCCTCACCCCAAACAGAAACTCGGCACTCATTAAACAATAATTCCACCTGAAAGGATTTTGGAATATGCTTTGCTAACCACCTTCAGCTATATGTAAGGTCTTTGAGGAAGATTTTGTTTAGTTTGTTTAGTTCTTTTAGGGGAAGTTCCATATAGTGCGTGACACAGGTGGGTTCCCTCAGGAAGCAGCCCCAGAGATTACTGTGTAGGACATTATTACGGACTCTCTCAGGGTCCACACGTGTGGGGAACGGAAGGCGGCAGGATTGGGTAGATAGGCTGTGTTGCAGTCCTAAGCCCTCGTCCTACCCACTGAGAACTGTGGAACTGGGATTGCCTGAGTTTCCATCCAACAAGGATGAGTCTTTATACCTTCATATCCTCTAATCATACGGTGCAGCAGGCCCAGGAAGGGCCTTGAGCTTGGGCTAGATAACTCTCCCGAAGGGCAGTTCTGGGGAGGGTTGACAGCTAAGGGCTATGGGCCAGCAGCATTCCCAGCAGCTGGGGGTTGAAATCTTTGGTCAATGGTTCCCAAATGTTGCTTGCCATTGGAATCACCTGCGCATCTCAGAAATACTCTGCCTGGTGTAATTGATCTGGGGTGAGAAGTGGGTGTCAGGAGTTTTGAAAGCTCCCCAGGTGATTCTGATGGGCAGCAGTTTGGGAACATCGCTGACCTTCCCGAGGAGCCATCAGCATGGTGTGCGCCACTGTGGGAAGAGCCTGAATTTCGGAGTCATGGAAATCTGGAGGTGGCTCAACCATTTTCTGACTCTCAGAGTTCTTATTTATGTTCTGCTGCTAAGACTTTGCTACCAGGCTTTAAAAAATATGAATGGATGTGCATTTGGGTGGGAGGGCACCTACAAATCAGTACAAACACAGTGAGCACTTCCAAGAAAATTTGGCAAAACCAAGAATGGATAATTCACAAAGTTCAAATGGTCTTTAAACATTTAAAAATGTCTGACTATATTAATTGTGTCAATTGTCTTTCATGTCTGAAGCAATGAAAATTAAGACTGCGTTTGCTTATTACTCAGCAAATAAGACTGTATTTGCTTCCTACACTACTCAGGAATAGTGAACGTGGTGGCTGGAGACATTTTTATATGCTTAATGTGAGTGTACATTGGCATAACATTTATGGTGGAACATGCAGCAATATGCATAAAAATTCTTGAAAAGTGAGTGTTTTTAACATAGCAAATCTAATTCCAGAAGTAATAAGATGATGTGTGTGTAAAGATGTGCAGAAAGGTGTCATTGTTCAGCCTTGTTGGCAACGGTGGAAAATTGGGAACACCGTGAATGCTCATTAATAGGGGTATTGGTTAAATAAGTTATGGTACACACCCGTTCCAGAACTAGATCGTCATTAAAAATAATAATGTAGCAGTGCATATATTAACAGGGAGATAGCCACCATGTACTTCTAAATGAGAGAAGCAGTTCACAAAACAGCATGAGTCTATTTTTGCTTTAAAATCATATTTGCATTGAAAATTCCTGTAAGGAAAATACCAGATGTTAACAGTAAACAGTGTTTTTCCCCCTGAGTAAAAGAATTACAAGTGAATTTTAGTTTCCACCTCATATCTCTCCATAATATTTATAATTAAAAAAATTAGCCATATATTAATTTAATTTTTGTGTTAATTTTATATTCATGAAAAACAG
Organism: Equus quagga; assembly: GCF_021613505.1. NCBI lineage: Eukaryota > Metazoa > Chordata > Mammalia > Perissodactyla > Equidae > Equus > Equus quagga. The sequence goes on from NC_060286.1 coordinate 16,696,768, forward strand.
AGCTATTTCCAAAAATGATTTATTTCCAACATTACACATATTATGTATATATGTGTGTGCGTGTATGCGTGTGTATAGATATATCTCCACCTAACCAGCAGTCTAAAAGGGAATAGACTATCATCCAATTAGTGGTTATTCCTAGAATTTGGGGTCATGGGTGATTTTTATTTTCTTTCTTATGCTTATTTATACTTTACGGATTTTTATAATGAGATTGTTTCCCTCTTATTAAAAGTTACTTTCGTACTTCTCATTATATTTCAGTGTGCTTGCCTGACCTAATTTTCCATCCACCCTTTGAACATCGCTTGCGTCTGTTTCATGTCAAGGGTCCTTTGGTTAGCATTTCTTTCTCCATGTCTTTCATTCTGCCTTATTTAAATAATCACTAACATTTGTTGATTAGTTGTGTGCTTTACAAAATTAGGGGCATTTATTCTGACTCTTACATTTGTTATCAATCTGTGCATTTTCACTTTATTCATCATTTTTTTCCTTCAGTAAAGTTTGACCTTCAGATGAGGCATTTCCAAGCATAGCATCCATCATCTACCATTGTGCTTTTAATCCATCTATTAAATAGTAATGTGTCCTCCAAAAATATTGATATTAGATTGTCATTTCTTCTGAGGAAGAGCTTTGAGGTTATCAAATTTACCAGGCAGGTAGGATATGCAAAAAGAGAAATGCATGGAAAGCTTCCAGCAAACCAAGGCTCTTCCATGTGTCTTACAAATCTCATTCATCCCTTTAGGCCCTAAATTAAACATCACCTCCTCTTTCACACCATCTTGAATCCCCCAGGGTAAGCTGGTGCTGACTTCTCCATATGTTTTTTATGGCCCTTATTAAATTTTATTGTAAGTAGTTACTGATGGCTATCATCCCATTAGACTTCCAGATAGGAAATGTGGTAGTCATCCACCAAAATGGTCCCCAGTGATCCTTACTCTTAATATTCATGCCCTTGACAAATAGATTTGAACAGAAGTGATGATATGTCATTCCTAAGATCAGGTTATGAAAGACTGAGGTTTCGCTCTTCGTCCCTTTCTCTTGGATCACTCGCTCTGTAGAAAGCCAGCTGCTGTGTTATGAAGACAGTCAGGCAATGTATGGAGGGAGGCTTATGTGGCAACAGCTAATAAAAAAAAAACGGAGGGTGGCCAACAATGATGTGAGTGAGCTTAAAAGCAGATCCTTGCCTGCTGAACCTGTTACAGGCCCTGCCTTTAGCTTGTTTGTAATTCCCTGGGAGACCCTGGGTCCAAGCCAGCCATCTAAATGGCTCTCAATTTCTGACCCTTAGAAACTGTAAGAAAATGAATGCTTATTGTTTTAAGTGCTAAGTTTGGGGGTAACTTATTATGCATCAATAGATAAGTAATAAGATTTCGGTACTAGAAGTGAGGTGCTGATATAACAAAAAACTAAGATGCAGTCAAGCCTTCGAGTCTAGGCAGTGTGCTGGAAAAGCTGTAAGGTTTTGAGGAACATGGTAATAAAGGCTTACAGTATCTTGACTACATTGTCCATAGAAGTTTGGACTTTGAGGAGTCTGCCAGTGAAGGTAAAGGAAAAAGGAAAATCACATTGGAAACTGGAAAAGGGAGAGTCTTTGTGATGTAGTGACAAAAAATTTAGCAATATTGTCGCCTGCAGTAACATTTTCTGGTTAGTAGAAAATGGACCTAATGAACTTGGTGGTATAGTTAAGGAGATTTCTAAGCATGTTGAAAGTGCCTTCTACTTTTTTCCTGTTGATTATAGTAAAATTGCAAGAAGAGAGAAATTGAAGGCAGAAATAGGAAACAAGAGCCAGGACTTGCTGTTTTTGAGGACTTCCATCTTCTCCATATGGCACATGATGCTAAAATTAAGAAATGGCTTCTAAGCAAAGATCAAATTCAGGGCACTTTCAGGAAAACAAGTTTAAACATGGAGCCAAGGGTGTAACTGTAAGATCTTTTCTTAATATCTCAAAAATCAAAGATGGTGTCTCAGAGTACCTGCTGTCAGCCAACAGCCCTCTAAAGAGTTTGAGAGTTTCCCTTAACAGATCCTCCCAGTCACACAACAGGGCTTCTTGGAAGCTCAGGGACATTGTGTCTCATCAAAAGCCCAAGGTAAGGAAGGACCCATTGCAGAGATTTGTGCGTTGTGGCTTTTGTCTAATGGAATGAAGCCTAAAAGGATTCACAGAAGACTCTCAAAGTTTTTAAAAGAGTTATACTTGAAGAGACACCATCAACTTGAAAGAGGCAACTTGAAAGAGGCAGAAAGAGTACAAAATGAAAAGAGGCCTTTGGACCCCCAGGTATCAATAAGTAGGAAGCAGGCTGAGAAACCTACTTGGCTGAAAATACTGGTTACCTTTCTTGAAAATGGAAGGATGACCAAGAGGCCAAAACCCAGAGTCCAGCAGGTGGAGTTAAGAGCCATAGAGAATTATTCTCAGGCCTTAACTCAAGACCTAATCAAGGAACTCTCAACATTTGCTTGGTGGGGTTTCAGAATTGCTAGCCCTACATGTTTCCCATTTGCCCCTTTGTGAGCAGGAGGGTTTATAGCAGTTATCCTCTGCCTGTCCCACCATTGTATGTTGAGTGTGTGAGGATAGACAACTTGTTGCTTTAGTTGCACGTTGAGAGGAACCAAACTACAGATTGAGAAGAACAAAACTCAGGGACCCATATGTCAGGGCCTACACCCAAGGAGCCTCATCCATCCCTACACCTGATTTAGGTGATGGAATTCTGGACTTGGAGCTGCTGCTGTGATGGGATGAGACTTTTAGGGACCTTGGGAAGGGTTAGTGTATATTGCAAGTAGGAAAGATGTGAATCATTGGGAACCAGAGGGTGAACTGTGGTAGGTAGCCTTCAAAACAGCCCCCAATGATCCCTGACTCCTGGCATTCAGAGTTGTAATCCCCTCCCCTTTCCACATTGTACCAGGGTTGGTCTTTGTGACCAATAGAAAACAGTGATGGTATGTCACTTTGAGATTAGTTTATTAGAGACTGTAGCTTCCATTTTGGGTGCTCTCTAACTCTCTTGCTCTCTTGATCACTCCCTATGGGAGATGCCAGCTTCTGTGAGTTGAGGACATTCAGGCAGCCTTGTAGAGAGCCCCACATGGTGAAGAACTTCTAGCCTATAGCCATGTGAGTGAGCTTTCTTATAAGTGTACCCTCCAGCTCTAGACAGGGCTTCAGAGGGTGGAGCCCCAGCTGACAGCTTGACTGCAGCCTCACGAGACTCTGTAGAAAAGAATTAACATAGCAGGCCTGAGACTGCTATCGTTAGAAAGGCCTGCTTGCAAGACTGATTTAGGGGGTATTCCCACCACTCTCTAACTAATGATGAGAGAGGTTCACTGTGCCTAAACCGTGTAAACAGTCTTCATGATGGTGAACACCTGCTTTTATCTGGGAGTCTGGAATTTCGGCACATGGGGCGTACATGAACAGCTGCCAATAAAAACTTTGGACACTGAGTCTCTAATGAGCTTCCTTGACAACATTTCACAGATTGTTGTCACAATATGATGCTGGAGAAATTTTCCCCGTCCTGTGTGACTCCAGGGAGAGGAGACCCCTTGAAGCTTGAGCCTGGTTTCCTATGGACTTCACTCCAGGCACCCTTGCTGATTTTGCTTTATGCCCTTTTGCTGTCATAAATCACAGCCATGAGTCATACTGTATGTGAGCCTTGTGAATCCTCCTAGTGATTGCTGAACCTAGGGATGTTCTTGGGGACCCCCAACACAGAGACCCCGAGCCAGAACCACCTCCTCAAACTGTGAGACAGCAATTATTTGTTATTTTAAGCCACTGACTTTTGGAGTAGATTTTTTTCCACACAGCAGTAGATAACTAATAGAGGAAGCCAGTCATTTCTCTCTCCCCAGCATTTAGCTTAGTGTCTAGAACATAGGTGTTAAAGAAGTATTTGTTGAGTGAATTGATGTTTCTGTCTTTTGAAGAATTTTATGTTCCATCAGTTCCTTTGCAGGAAACATCTAAATCCTGGCTTGGTATTATGAAATGGGCTTACCTTCCTTTTCTTTTCTCTGCAAGAACCAGTCCCAGTGGCAGCAGCCTGCCTTGTTGTTGTCAGATTCTGCCATCTTCCTTACCGGATGAGGTCCGTGTGTGTAGGAATTAGTGTATGACCATGCTGCTCCTCTGTTACTCACTTCTTAGATCCTTGATTATTTTCCCTCTCTCTCTCACTCCTATGCCTTGGTGATGATAGCTCTTCTTGCCATTGGAATAAAACCTTCTTCCTGCTGAAAAATCAATTACCGAGTGTTTCAGGGCCTTATAAGATATTAATATTTCCATACTGTGTCTTGCCTCTTTATTGTATGATTGCCTCGAGAGAAGTTCAGACAGATGAACTTTTTTTGTTTTACGTGGTCCCCTCCTCTGCAGACTGTTTTGAGATAGACATATACAAAGATAGCAACCATTCAGGCTCAGATGACTTTAATGTGGGAGAAAAACCTAAAATATATACTAGAAGTAGTCTTCTTTGAGTTGTTTACGGTTTCTTAAGGAAATATTTTAATCAAAGTGTGTGTGTGTGTGTGCACGCACACTCCCCCCATATCGATTCATGTGGCATATCTTTTGATACTTACAAGAACCTTTTCCTTCCCTTCAAGGCTCCTTCAGTCTTAGCAGATGCCCTTGATTCCTGTTTTCCTGATCATCTCAAGGTGATCTAATAGGAGCGCTCTTATTTGATCTCCTTTCCACTTAATTTCTAAATTTTTTTCCCTCTTTTTATCAAAAAATCATCTGTCCTTCTTTCAAGGAGCTCCTCTCTAGCCTTTCCTCCCTCTTCTTGAACCTTAGTTCATCTATTATTCTGCTTTTTGTTTTTGCGTTTTCTTTCTTCTCTTCCTACCAGTTTCTCTAGGGGTGCTCAGGTCTCCCTAACACTAAATAGAACAGCCACCCTTTTCCTTAGCCATGCTTTCTCTTGGAGCTATAATTCTATGTATTTCTCTTATTTTGCTGCCAAGCTTCTCAAAATTAGTCCCTTCTGCTGACTGCCTCAACTTCCTCGTCACCCAGTTACCGCTAACACTTAAACCCCACTGTGTTGCCCTTTCCACTCTGAAATTTCCCCCAAGGTATTTGAATAACCTGGTCTATTAGTCCTCCACCTCCCACGCCACGTACAGATCGTTGGCCTGACTGAAGCATTTATTACTGGTGTTCTTACCTTCTTTGAAACTTCTTTTTCTTCTTTGACGTCTGACACATTTGCATTGGTTCTCCTCCTGTCTTTTATAGCCACATCTGATTATTGACTAATGGAGCAATCAACCCAGACTTATCCAAGCTGGGAGAAATTGGTTTCTGGAATGAATGGCCCATTTACAGAAGGTCTGTTCCCTCCCCAGAATTTCTCCTTCCTGGGAGCTCAGTTGCTCACACAGCGTATGAGACCATTGCTTCTGAATGTGCTGTCTGAATGTACTGTCGATTGGCAATGCTATTTATTCCTTTTGGACATGACTCCAAAATTCTTCGTTTCAAGCCCCATCTTTCAACCAAAAGGTGGACATATCGACCTAAAGTACCTTGAGCTCATCCAATTCTATCTAACTGAAACCAAAGTTTTCATTTTCCTTACCGCAAACAGCTCCTGCTTATGACCTCTCTATTTTTATTTGATTCTAGAATTGGGATCAACTTTTGACCTCCTCTTCTACCAAACAAGCCTCGAGTCCCATCAAAACTACTTGTATAATATTTATTCTATTTGATACCTTTCTATTCCCAAAACCGCTATTCCTGTCTCCTAGCTACTGTCTTTGTCTCCACTCCTACTTTCAACCCCGTATACTTGGACCTGATGGTTCTTTCAAAAGTGAAATCCTCGTTCCATCCTGGCACCATTTGAAACCATTGGTAACTGTTTTGTGACAAAGACTAAATGTTTAATGTTTCTCTCCCCCTCCTCACCTAGGCATACTATGCCCTCTTACCTGCCTTGGCTTTCCTTTTTTTTTTTTTTTTTTGGTGAGGAAGATCGGCAATTATGATACAATTATGTATCACAAGGCATTTTATAAATAGTCTTTAATATTAATTTTGGATATAAGTGATTTAACTGACACCTGTCATTTAATTGATTATTAAATAGGTTTCTGCTTTGCAGAAAAAATTTAAATTTAGAAGGCAAAAGTTACTAAATTAAAATCACCTGTGATATAACCCACAGATGACTATTATTAAAATTTTATTGTATATTCCTTTCAGCTAATTTTCTATACATACAGACATGATTTTCTTTTAAAAAAGGAAAGATAGTTATATTTATCATCTTTGTGAATTTTGCATATTGCTCTTTGCACTTTAAAGAATGTCATGAACATTTCTTTTGATACTAAACATTCTTTTTCCATATATTTTAATGGCTTTGTTTTATGAAGATATAAAAATAATTTATTTAAATAATTTGTATGTTGTTGGATTTTTAGGCTCTTTCAGTTTTTTTTCTTCTCTTTTTGCTATTTAAACAGTTCTGTGAAACAGATACTATTAACCATGTTTTATATATCTGTAGCGTTTTCTTAGGAGAAACTCCTAAAATTTGCATTTTCCTTTAGAAATTAAGATTTTTACCTCCATCTTTTTTGTCTGTCTTTGAGACAATTCTGTGTAGTGGTGAAGAGCTCAGACCAGAATTTGAATCATGCCTCAACTACTTACTAGCTGTGTTACTTAGGACAAATTGTAAATCTCTGTATGCCCCATTGTCCCTCATCTGTAAATCGGGGATAAAAACAGTACCCACATTTCTGGGTTGCTCTGAAGATTAAATGAGTTAATAAGTAGAAAATCTCAAAGTGCTTCGCATAGCATAAGCAAACAATATGAAGCTGGGTGCCTCAGGGTTACTGTAAATATTCAATAAGATTATCCTTCGACCTTATTATGAAAAGATGTTAACCTTGTCAATTTGCTATTTTCTGGTTTAACCTGAAGGGTGACTCAGAGTCACAAGGAATTATGAACTTGTTTTACAGAAGAAAGAGAGTGCCTTCAAGGAAGTTACATCACTAGATAACCAGCCCCTAGCTGCCACTGATGCCCAGAAGTCAGATTGGCTAAGGGCTTATCTGAGTGAAAGGAACCAGGACTTCCCCTTTGTTTCTCCAAAACTCTTCCTGCCAAGCCCCTTAGCTCTATAAACCCCCTGCTCTTTGTCTTCTTAAGGTGGATTTGAAAGAATCTATCCTCCTGCCCTCTCATTTTGGCCAATTTGAATAAACCTTTCTCCATCTCCCAGCACTGATGTCTCAGTGACTGGCTTGTTGCGCATCAGGCACGCAAACTTGAGATTAAGAGGTTCGGCATCAAATACATTTTAGCAATTATTTCTAGTGTATGTTTCCTGTTAAGCCAAGTTATTCATCAAATGCATCCTATAAAATAAAGCATGGTTATATTCTTCTATAGGATGAATTACATACTAATGACTCTGTTTTATCAGTTCTAACATCCAGGAACCATGAACACTACAGTCTCAACATGTGGTAGTTTTTAGGGATAGTGTGTAATCTTGCAGATTTAAAAGTGAAACAGGAGCCCTTTTGTAGGCAGATTCATCTAGTCACAAATAAGAGGGGAATTAAAGTCTTGCTAGAAGGAATTTGTTTTGTGAACACTGTGGTTAATTTCCTCACACTTGATGAGGGCAGGGATGTGGCTATTTCAGTTCATCATTTGTACCCCAGTCCAGCACTTGGCCATAGTAGGCACTCAACAAATATTTGTGAAATAAATAAATATTCACAACAAACATGTCTTCACTTTGCTGAACGTATTGCAATGTATGTCAGGAACATAATGAAGGCTTTGTATGAAGAACTGACAATTGACAATGGAATTCTTGTCTGAAGAGTGGGATGTGGCCTTTCAGGCTTTTCTCCTAATTATTATTGGATTTGAGGGCAAACAGATTCAGAAATAACGCAGGTGGCTTCTGCTCCTAGTGAATGCTTCAGTCTGTGCCTCCCAGGTTCTCTGATGCCTCTGCTGTTTCCTCGTGTGTGCTGTGTCCTTATTGCAGCTGCTAGATCTGATCTCACTGTGAAAAGTGTTTCCGTTCTGCCGACCCATGGGGTTCAGTGTTTGATTAACAAGTTTCCCATTTTCTGAGCAAAATACCTAGGCAAATCCCCCTTGGATGATGTGAGGATCTGCAGTAATTTACAGCCACTGTGTGAGCCTTGTGTTGAATGACGTCCTCTTTGTAAGGATGTGGTGTCATTTATAATGCTGGCACCAACATCCACTCCTAGGGCATTGTCAGTGTGGTGGATTGACTCCCATGTTGGAGAACATTGGCAGTCGTGAGGGGAATGACTTTAGTTGCTGCTGCTGAATTAAAAAAAAAAAAATCAGACACAGTATAAATAGCTTTTACTCTCTTCAAAGTAGTGACCTTGAGATAGATGTAATCCTTTGATGCTTCTGTTGATGTTGCTATTGCCCCAAACGTTTCCGGAATCCTTCTTTTTAAGTTGCCTTCAGAGCCTTTGGCACATTCTTGTGAATATTTTCAAGTCTGACAAATACTCGTTCTCTGTAGGAAGCTTTGATTTTTGGTAAAAGCAGAGAGGCGTCGGCATGGAGTCCAGCAGCTGAGGTGGTGATAAGGAGTGGGAGTACTGGTTCTGTCCAAGGCGACATAGGATTTTAGACGTCTTGTTGTTATCATATCATGAGTCTTGTACATTTCTTCCAAACATGATTTCTTTTTAAAGTAATGTTTCAAATTATAAAATATTTCAAGCCTATAGAACACTATGGAACACTCTATGACAGGCTTGTTCGCAGCACTCACGTTAAACAGATGTTAACGTTTTGCTATATTTGTTGGCATGCATTCTTTCATCTTTCTCTTCTCTCCTGTTCTTCCTTTGAAAGAATATTTTAGGTATTCTTAAAACCCTGCCCTGCCCCATGCCCATCTACCTCCCACCCTCCCTCTCTCCCTCTACAGTCAAACCTCTGCCAAAGTTGCTATGCTTCATTCTCAGGTGTGTTTATGCATTTTGGCGGGAGTGTTTCAAAATGTACACAAATTGCATTCTACTGTATGTATCCCTCTGACATTGTTTTTGAGATTTATCCATGTTGATTTAATTGCTCCATGGTATTCCAGTATATGAATAAATCAGTTTACTCATCCGTTCACCTAAGAGAAGGTTAAGATGGTTACACCTTTTTGCTATTACAAGTGGTGCTACAGTAAACATCTGGGTGCACATCTGCTTAGGAATATGTGCCATAGATTGTCTAGAGCGAGTACCCAGAGGAGACACTGGAGGTCGTAGAATAGGCACATCTTCAATTTCATGGATGTTTCCAAGCTGCTTTCCAAAGCTGTTGTACTGATGCTCCTATTAGCAGTCACTGTTTCTCCGTATCTTGGTTTATCAGATTTTTAATTTTGCCTATCTGATTGTCATGGAATTGTTATGTCATTGTTTTAATTTGAATTTCTCTGCTTACTAGTGTAATCGAGCATCTCTTCATCTGTTTAGGGGCATCTGAGTTTCCTCGTTGGTGAATTGCCCATTCATATGCTTTGCCAACTTTTCTACTGTCATTGGCTTTTTTATTAATGATTTATAAGAATCATTTATATTCTAGGCACTAATTGTCAGTTTGGGCTGCAAATATCTTTTAGCCTATGGCTTATGTTTTCATTTTTTGTAATATTGTTTATTCAACAGAAGTGCTAAATTTTAATACAGTCATATTTATCAATTTCTCCTTTATGGTATGTACTTTTTTGTGTCTTGTTTATGAAATCCTGTTCTACTCCAATATCATAAAAAGTTTCCTATACATTCTTTTCTTTTTATTGAGTTATTGATAGGTTACAATCTTGTGAAATTTCAATTGTACATTAATGTTTGTCAGTCATGTTGTAGGTGCACCACTTCACCCTTTGTGCCCACTCCCCACCCCACCTTTCCCCTGGTATCCACTAAACTGTTCTTGGTCCATAATTTTAAATTCCTCATATGAGTGGAGTCATACACAGATTATCTTTCTCTTGCTGGCTTATTTCACTTAACATAATTCTCTCAAGGTCCATCTGTATTATTGCAAATGGAATGATTTTGTTCTGTTTTGCAGCTGAGTAGTATTCCATTGTATATATGTACCACATCTTCTTTATCCATTCATCTGTTGATGGGCACTTAGGTTGCTTCCACGTCTTGGCTATAAAAGTTTCCTATACATTCTTTAAGTTTTGAAATGTAGTGTTTTACAGCACCTAGAATTGATTTTTGTGTCTAGTATAACACTGGAATCTACTTTAATCTTTTCCCATATGGACTGTTGTCTAGTTGTCTCAGTTCCTTATACTGAATCTTCCCACCACTGTCATACACCACATTCCCCTATGTAAGTGGATGTGTTCCATGGCTTTCTGTTCTTTGTCAATGGCGTGTGTCTGCCCTGCTCCAGCTTCATTCTATTTTAATTCCTTTGGGCTTATAGGTCTGGTTGTTTAAGTTCTTCCTTCAGAAGTGCTATGGCTATACCAGGCTCTTTACACTTTCAGATTTATTTTAGGGATGTTTTGCTTTTGTTGGAATTACTCAGACATTTTACAGATATATTGTGAGAATTTGCCGTTATGATACTGTCTTCCCATCCACAAACGTGGATAGCTTTGTTTATTTAGTTCTTTTTTATGTCCTTCAATAAAATTTCATAATTTCTGCCGTACTTTTCTTACATATCCTTGTTAAGTTATTTCCAAGTATCCCATGTCTATATTGCTGTTGTTAACAGCATCTTTTTATTGTTATCCTTTCCTGTTTTCTGTTGTCCTATAGGAACATTGTTTTCGTATATCTTGCTGAACTCTCATTAATTTTCATGGTTTATCTCTAGATACTTGTGCGTTTCTTTTTTTTTTTTTTGAGGAAGATTAACCCTGAGCTAACTACTGCCAATCTTCCTCTTTTTGCTGAGGAAGACTGGCACTGAGCTAACATCCGTGCCCATCCTCCTCTACTTTATACGTGGGACGCCTACCACAGCATGGCGTGCCAAGTGGCACCATGCCTGCACCCGGGATCCGAACTGGCGAACCCCGGTTCCGCCGAGAAGCGGAATGTGCGAACTTAACTGCTGCGCCAGCGGGCTGGCCCCTACTCTTGCGTTTCTTGTATAGACAGATATATAATCTTTTCTTAATGACAGATTTTTTTTTCCAAGTTGTGTGACTAAAGAAAAACCATTTTTCTATTCACAACACTTCTGATAGACACCAACTGAATGTTCTGCAATTTAATTCAGTTCTGGCACTACCTACCTGGAATTAGCACAGGCTCCATAGGTTAGAGGCTCAGTCCTACAAGGCGGCCCCCACTTCAGAAGCCAGTCACAAAGGCCGGGCCTCTCCTATTTCTGACTCATCAGTTCCCACAACCTCTGCCTTGCATTTGGTAATTTGCTGGAATGGCTCACAGATCTCAGGAAAGTGCTTTACTGACTGTTACTGGCTTGTTATAAAGGATACAACTCAGGAGCAGCCAAATGGAAGAGATTCGTAGGGAAGGTATGGGGGCAGGGGGTACATGGAGCTTCCATGCTCTCTCCAAGTGCACCACCCTCCCAGCACTTCCATGTGTTCACCAGCTCAGGAGCTCGCCAGACCCCATCATTTAGGGTTTTTATGGAGGATCCATTACATAGGTGTGATTGAGTAAATCACTGGCCATTGGTAATTGAACTCAATCTCCAGCCCCTCTCCCCTCCCCTCTGTTTATCAGCCCTGTCCACCAAGAATTACTTCATTAGCATAAACTCAGGTATGGTTGAAAGGGGCTTATTATGAATAACAGAATATGCTCCTTTTGCCCCTGTCACTCAGGAAATTCCAAGGGTTTTAGGAGTTCTGTGCCAGGAACCAGGGACGAAGCCCAAATAATTATTTTTTGTTATATCATAACATCACAGTGACTTTCACTTATTTTTCTTGTGTTAATGTACTGGCTTGGACTTCCACTATACCACCTGGTTTTATAAAGTTTTATTGAAACACAGCCGCACCCATATTGTCTTTGACTCCTTTTGCATTACAATGGCAAAGTTGACTAGTTGGAACAGTGACTTTCTGTTTGCAGAGCCTAAAGTGTTTGCTCTCAGGCTCTTTACAGAAAGTTTGCCAGCCCTCTCAACACAATGTGGAACAGAGGGAATGATAGTGACCTTTCCTGTCTCATTCCTGACTTTAAAAGGAGAACTTGTAAGACCGACGCTGCCTGTGGGTTGCTTAGCGTGTGCCCTTTATTGGGTTAAGAAAATATCCTTCTATTCTTAGATGTGTAAGAAATGTCTTCTTGTTTGTTTTGTTATTTTAAAAAATCATGAATGAAAGTTCAATTTTATCAAATGTGTTTTTGGCATCTGAGAAGATTCGTTTTTCTTTCTTTTTAAACAGACTTAATTATATTCTCTTTTAGATTTTTCTATTATTTTCAGTCCTTGGGGCTAGAATGCTCCTGTTTAATGTGTTTTTATAACTTGTGAGGTTACTGGGACTGATTTTTCTGTGGGAATTGTCTGCAGCATGGTGGGAGTTCTGGTCTACTTTCTACCGTGTCCATCATTGGCCCAGAACCAATTTTTACGTTAATTTCTCAAGTTGGGCATTTCTGAACCACACAGTTAACATAAATTTGTACCTCAAATGATCCAGAGCAGAGGTCTGGGGTTTACGTTTTTCAGGGAAGCATTTTGTTCCCCTCTCCTGAAGTCAGAGATGGACAAGTGATCCAGGCCGGTGAGAGAATGCTTTTCAGCCCGTGTTCCCTGTGGTCCCAGCTCTTCAAGGGGCCTCACTTAGGGTGGCAGCCTCCTTCCTTGCGCAGGCGCCATGGGCTCTGCCCCTCGTCCCTCTGTGCTAGTTGAAGTCTAAACCCTTACTTCCCGTGGATCAATACGTGTTCTACTCCTTCCGCCTCCCCGTGACCCCCCTCAGCCCCAGGGCCAGCTGCCCAGTTGATTCCTATGCTTACTTCAGATTTTCAGTTGCTGCTTTGTTTCTGGCACCTGGAAGTTTCCCCTTATTTACTGCAGCTTCAGCTATACATTTAAAAATATATATTTCCAGGTGCTCCTAGCAGGAGTGTGTGAACGTGTCGTTTTAGCTCACCATCTTGCTGGAATGAGAGGCTGCCTCTAAATGTGATTTCAGCATTCAAACAACAACAACAACAACAAAACAAAACAAAACCCAGTAAAACAAAAAGCAAAACCCAAACATCGATCCCTAAAGGAACTAACCATGAGCCAGGCAGCACACGAAGTCCTTTGATATTAGCTCATGTAATTCTTACAAAGACCCCGTAACTCTTTTTAAATGGAAAAGTGAAGTAACTGGCCCAGCAGCTTGTCAGGGGCAGAGCCAGGCAAGGGACTCAGCTTTCCCAGACTTTCCCTCCTCTTGAATGGTCTGAACAGCAGGAACACTGGGTATGAAGTGTGCCCCTTCTCCAGGGGACTCCTATAAAGGTCAACACGATGCTCTAACATTCCTAATGTAGTTACACCTTCATCTCCCCTGGTAATTCTAGAAGAGAATCGCGATTGTGCTTGTCTGTGAGAATTTGCAATTTTGGGTGAATTTAAATTAAAGAAAAATCTGAAAAGCAGTTGTCTAGGACTTTTCAGCAGTTGTACCTGGGAACACCGCTAGCACTTCCTTCTGGGCAAAGTAGAGCTCTGGGGAATGAATAGGACTCATTGTTTCTCATGTTGGCAAGATTTTAAAGAAATGTACCTTACTTCCAGGTTGTCTTAGACATGTTTTAAGGATATATTATCATGTATGTGGTTTCTGGAAAGCCACGGAGAGGTGGAATTTTCTACCCCTCCTTGGTTAATTTACTCCCACTCTGAAGTCAGTGCCTCTGTAAAGCTGGAATCAGTGGTCGTTTTGTGATTGGGGGTTGCAGATGGCTGATATTTTAATCTCAGGTAATGGCTGAGAATGGATGGACTCCAGGGTACTTCACCACAGCTCACCCTTATGCACGATTTAATTTAGCAGCATCTTCAATTGAGTTGGAAGACAGCCTTGAGAATTTTTGCACAGTGCTTGTGAGAGCGTTCTGGAATACTGCCTGTTACCTGGTGCTACCTGAGAGGAGGTGCTTGGGCAGTCATGGTTTCTCTGAGCCCTGACCTAGCTGGGACAGGTTGAGAAGTGGTAACACTTCTATTCTACCAGCTGCGTACACCTGTATCACTATGAAGCTGTATTAATGATTTTGCCAAGAATTTTCTCAATGCACAGTAGGCATATTTGCTGGAGCAGCTGATCTTGAAATCCCCGTATATCTGGAGCAGTCAATTATGAATCTGCTAATTAGCTTGATGTTTGGTCTCTCAGCTAAGTGAGCTCTTGTGAACTCTGCCAGAATCTGGATTTCCAAATGATCTGACAAGAGGAAAGGGAAAGATTGGGCCAAAGAGGCCATTGCAGGTCAATTTCCTATAGTCAGAAATTTACTCAGTCCAAGCACCTTCCTTTTCTGTTGCCAGAGAATACCCATTCTCCCCCTTTCGTAGCTGCTAATCCATCCCAGGATGGCTGGTTTTGCTTCCCTTTTCTGTTTTCAGTATTAGCACTTGGAAAAGCACATGGCTACATGGTCGGGAGATGTGTCCTGCCTGGGGCCAGATCTCAGCTCTCTTCCTTGCCCTAAAGGAGGCCCAGATTTCTCCTCTCTATAACTCTGCTGCTCCATGAGTAAGTGTGATGTTCTGCAAGGTGCAGCACTTCCCATTTGCCTTTGTCTTTTTACATTTTTTTGGAGCTATTCACCAATAAACACTAATATTTACTGAATGTGTCTTATATGCCAGGCACTTTTGAAAAACACTTCAATAACAACAACTAATATGTATTGAGCATCTGCTGTGGGCCAGGCACTGCTTTAGGCTCTGGGGGCTGTGCAGCAAACAGAACAAAGGCTGTCCCTCTTGCAGCATATGTTTTATCGGGCAGGCAGCCAGACAGTAAAGCCCGTCAGTAAACAGACATACCCTATGTCAGGTAGTTACTTGTGCTCTGAAGGAGAAGTGGGGCTGGAGAGTGACAGTCCGAGTAGGGGCTGGTCTGGGAAACCTCTCTGAGACGGCATATTTGGGCAGAGCAGAGTCCCCAAGGAAATGAAGGAACAAGCCCACTTTGCTTCAGGTCTCTTTGTCCTGTGTCTTGCCGACTCAGACAGAGCTTGTCCCATGTGGAATCTCTTCCTCCCCTCCTCCCTCTGCCAAGGGCACCACTTTCTCCCAGAGCCCAGGCTCCAGCCTCCACTCTGAACCCTGACCCTTCCCTCCTCTTTCTGTATGCAATCGCCAAACCTCTTCAACTTTCCTCTGAAATATTTGTAGCAGAAGAACCTTCCTTCCCACTGCCTTCGTGGGAAGGAAACCACTGCCTGGTTGAGCGCTTTGCCATTCCATTTCACAGTTACCCTCACATCCTCCTCAGTGATCTCCCTCAGCTGCTGGCTCCTCCCTTCTCTCCAATCTATTACCGCCAAAATGCTGGAACATACAAGCCATCGTTGGAGTGCTTGCTCCGTGCCAGGCATGGGATCCTCACAAGAACTTGTGATGCTGTTATTATTATCGTTCCCATTTTGCAGATGAGAAAAGACTTTCTCAAAGTTACTCACTGATCCAGTAAGTGGTTAAGTCAGGATTTGAACTCAGATCTGACTCAATCCACAGCCCTCTCCTAGCCATGAGTCCAGGCTGCCTCTACCCTGCTGTTGTGTTGATCAAGACCCCACGTTGATCTCTCTCTCCTTGGCTCAGAATTCTTTCATGCTTCCCATCACCTGTGGGGAAGAGGCTAAGCATTTTGGAATAGTTTTCAAAGCCGTCCATCACTGGGCCACACTTCACTTGTCTCCCGGTTTTGTATCTTGAGTTCCCTCCTGTGACAGCCTCTGGGCATACATGAATATGTCACGTAGGTAAATGGAGCTTACCTGTGCTCACAAGATGAGTGCTTTTACACGCTCTCTACGTGAACTCACTCTCTCTTCATGCCCCAGCTCAGGCTACCTCCTCTCTTACCTTCAGCTGTGTCCACCTCTGCCTCCGGCCTCCACTCTCAGCTGGAAGCAGGGTGTCCTGCCTGTTTTAGGCCAATCCTGACTTCAGAGGATGTACTGGGCCATCCTCTGAGCACTCATATCTCTCCTAGTCCTGATCACCAACTTGCCATTCCCGCTGATTTCCTTAGTGCTTCTTCACATGTGCTCCTAAAATGCTGAGAAAACTTATACATCCAAGATGAGTTTAACTTCTCTAAGCAAGGGTCTTGGGAGAGAGATACTTATTTCACTACAGCTTCTCAGAGCTCAAACACATTTGGAGGAGCTCCCTTTTCTAAATTGCCTTCCAGCTATCCAAGAAAGTCAATTTCCTTCTTTAATAGCTGCTACTCATTTTTGGACTCATGATGACATGAGCCCAGTTCAGTCACCCATCTGAGTTGTCAGTAGGGACTCCATTTAAAATCTGAACCTTTCCCTAAATCAAATTTATCCTCGTGGGATTAACACTAGATATTCGCTAGCACATGCCACAGGAAATTCTGGCATAAGAGTTCTGAAAATGTTCGTTAAAAATGCCAGAGGGTGAAACTGGGAGAAAAGCAGGACTGGAATGTTCCTCTTATTTCTTAGTCCATTGTCCCTCACTTCTCTGCTTCTTAGGGGAAGGAGAGGGAGAAAGGGGAAACATTCAGAGGCAGTTTGAGTCATGGGAAGCATTTAAAACTTAAAGAAAATGAACAGCCTTCTTCCTCAGGGGAGGAGCAGAAAAATTTCATTTTGAAAATGGAATGCGACCTGGTGCAATTGGAAAGATGGATGATGGAGGCAGGAGGAATAAGGTGGAAAGGCCTAGGTGCATTCCCCCAAAGGAATGCCATTTATCTGCAAATAGAATAGAAGGGAGGGAACTTCCCAGTGGGGGAGGCTGAGAGCAGAGGGCTTGGTCACCTTAGGTCAGGATCTTGGTCCTTCCTCTTTCCGCTCCATGCAACTCCATTACTCAACAGTCGTCTCGACAATGAGCTCACTGAGAGCTGCCACTGAATTTTATTCTGCTTTGTACATTCAGCACTTAGCACTTGTCTGGCATGTAATAAGGACTCAATAAATATTTGCTGAGTGAATAAATGAAAAATAATTGCTTGCTGGAGGAGGCTGAGGGGCTCATTCTGCACTGTCATTTCTGGTAGCAGCCACCAGGTGGTGCCTTCATAAGAACAGGAGCAAATGAAATCTTGACCTTTCGGTGGGAAGCTTTTACCCAGAACCCTCATGGGAGTGCGTGCCCTCCAGCAATTCCTCACACTTTCTTATTCCTGATGTTGACTGTGCATACAGAATTCAGAGAAGTGGCCAGCACTGACTTGCTTTACTTGGGTCACTTTCACAGGAGGCCCACAAGAATCCTTCTGAAGGTTTTCGTTTATGGCTATACTTTGGGATGCAAGACCAGTTCTCCCCAGGCTTGCGCTGTGTCAAGTGGGTTCCTTTGTTCCTGCTTATTCCCTGTTCTCCAAGAGAACATATACTCCGGTTGCTTCCGTATTTTCTCTGAAATTTTTCCCCAAAGTCATTTATGGCTTTGTACGCAGCTCTGCCAGCCTGTGAGTTGAAGTGTTGGGTACCCCTGCGTATTTTAAGCTGCTGCCTGATGAGTACCTGCTCTGTGCCTGTGGCTTATCTGTTGATATTCTCAGAATGGTTCTACAAGGTAGGCATAAAGGAGGAAACCAGCTCAGCAAGTGTGGGCGTCTTTCACAGCTAGTAAATGGGAGAGAGAGGATTCAAACCCAAGGCCATCTGCCCGTGGCCTTGCTGTGACCTTTATTGCATTTTACATAGAGTGCAGTATAATGTATCTGTGTTGATGAGATCCAGGGACAATAGTGATATAACAAAGTTCAGATGACGTGAAGCAATGTCTTATAGAGGAAGTAGAGTTCCGTTAGTGGGAGCAGATGCACTCAGCTCTTGTCAGTTTTCAGACAGTTCCAGAAAAATAAATACTCAGCCTGAGGCTCCTTTGTGCCCATAAACATAATTAAAGGTCCTAGAGAGTCTGATTGGCAGGAGCTGGGGATGGAGATGTTGAGTGAGACGTGTGTGTGTGTGTGTGTGTGTGTGTGTGAGAGAGAGAGAGAAAGAGAATGTTAAATCCTACGAAGACCTAGAAAACTGTCGTTTTTGACAGGACTGGACCTGGGCAAAGCAACAGAATAGCTGGAGTTTACCTTGACCCTCTAGCCCATAGAGCCCTCTGCCCCAACAGGGCCGATTCAGTATGAGCACCCCCTTCAAAACCTATTTGTCCTGTGTCTTGCTGTCCCAGCTTTCTGCTATGTGATAAGTTGCAGAGAATTGGACAGGTTTAGTTAAATAAATAGATCGGCATAATAGACTTGCTAAATAGTGTTTGTTGGGGAGAAAATGATTTAACTCAGTGAACGTATCTGCAGGTGCGGGAGATGTTAATGCTGGGAATGTCAGGAGTGATTGGCCAGCAGGGGATGATGAAGGGAGGTGAAAATCCGGGTGGTGATGGGCACTGTGGTTAAGGGAGGACTGGAGGAAAGGGGGTGGGAGGATTTGGGGTCGAGAACGCCTCTTGGAGTCTCGTTTCAGACGTTAGTCTATGCCTTTTCTCAGGGCCAAGCCTGACTATCCTGGTTTTTATGATCTGAAATGTCTTCTTTGAGCCTTTCAGAAACTTTCCAAGTAGTAAGATACATGATTCATATTTTTGAACACTTAACATGCTAGAAACGGGGCATTATTTCCGTAGTCTTTTCAGAGGAGCCTTGGGAGGTAGATACTGTGGTTCTTTCCTCCCACTCTTCTTTCAGGGATTGAAATAGAGATTCAGGAAGGCCATAAGCTGGTTAATGACAGAGCCAAAATTCAAAGCCAGGACTGTATGATTATAAAGCCATGCTTTTTTCTGCTATGTTATTCTGTGAGAATAAAGGGGCAAAGCTTAAGATAAAAGCACTTGTTATCAGTAATCTAGCAAAAAAACATTCATTGATTCATTTAACAGTGACTGTGTCAGTGCTGTAGGAGGTGCTGGGAATATAGGATGAATAAAGCAGACACACTTGATTGCATGGAGTTTACCTTTAGAGAATAACGGAATCAAAGTTCCCACAAACTTAGGGAAAGCCTGATTGTTCTGTAGCCATGGTAATAAGCATCCATCAGAACCAGTTTTAAATCTGTTCATTTGGTCAACAACAACTTGTTTTAGTGAAAGCTTGGTGTAAAACCAGCCACTGTCAGCCTCTCCCTTCTGAAGGTCAGCCCATCAGGGACGGATGCTCTCCAGAAAACCTGCCTCTGAGTGCCAGCCAATCGACAGCAGCCTTACCTGAGCACCCACCTAATGTCAGCCCACATTTGCCTCTGAATGTCCACCAATCACAGAACTCCACGTTTTTCACAGCCCTCTATGAGATCACCCATCTGTTCTGCTTGGAGAGACCTTTGGGCCAGCATAGCTCTTCCTTGTTACAGTGAGCAATAAATTCAGCCTTGTGGCTTGATTTCAGATACTGGGTGGTGTTCTCATTGTCCTTTGACAAAACAAACAAGTATACCCATGTCAGGTAGTGTCTGGCTATAGAGAAAATAACACAGGTAAGAGGTTGGAGTGTGATAGCTAGGGGGCTGTTTTAGATGGGAAGCTTAAGAGAGCCTATTTGGGGGCTGGCCCGGTGGTGCAGTGCTTAAGTTTGCACACTCCGCTTCAGGGGCCAGGGGTTCACCTATTCTGATCCCAGGCACGGACCTATACTCCACTTATCAAGCCATGCTGTGGCAGTGTGGCAGGCGCCCCACAGATAAAGTAGAGGAAGATGGGCATGGATGTTAGCTCATGGCTAATCTTCCTCAAAAGAAAAAAGCCTATTTGGTGGTGGAATGTTTGCAGAGAGACCAGAATGATTTGAGAAGGGTCCAGACACACACAGATCTAGACCTAAAGCTTCCAGAAAGAGGGAAGAGGACTTGAGGAGGAAAGGATGCTTCTGTGTATGGGGAAGGAGAAGATGAGGCTGGAGAGGAACTTGGTGGAGGCTGATTCTTCAGGGTCTTGGGGGTTTGGATTTTGCTCCAAATGTAATGGGAAGGCAGAAAACCACCCAGGAATGGACTACGTCCTCTGCTTTAAAAATGATGTCCATGCGTTTGTGCGTAGACACACACACACATTTTGAAGTTAGGTTCGGAGATCCCTTAGGTCTATAACAGTGTTTATGCCATTGAACATGTGAGTCAGTATGCCCTCCGCTGCGTGCTGAACCTTCCCCCCACCCACATGGGGAGTTTCATAAATGAGATAGTTTTACCATCACTGATGTAGTCCAGGGACAGACGATCAGCGATGTAAAAAGTAGGGGTTTGAGAAGCTGCTCAGTTCATTATAGAGCTGCTATACTGTATCAGGTACACAGTCAGGGGAGGCTGGGGTCAGGGGAGGGCCCCAAACTATTGTGAAGCCAAGTCACAGCTGGGGTTGGTCCGCTCCTGAGTATGTTAGCCAATGGCTTTTCTTAGTTATTACATGTAAAGCTCAATGTCTGTATTTCTCAATCTTAATTTATCCTGATCACCGTTCTCATAGACGGGGAGCTGCCAATCAAAACACTGAAATATGCTCGATTTTTATTCCTTTTACACAGTTGTTTCTTCAGCAAGATCACCTGACCGTCTTCTGTTGGGAGCATTTTTATAGTTAATTCCTGAAGCATGATTTAAATTGCTCTATGATATGAGCCATACATGCTCGTTGTTTGAGTCTGGGGACTGCTGCCGCACTGGATGACTGCGTGCTTGCACTGCTGGCTCTTGCTGACCTTGACATTGGATTTACATTGCGCAGTGACGGGCCGGCCTCACAGTTTTGTGTGGGTAGGTAGGCTACTCTTTAATTCCTGGCTGCTTTGCTCTTCCGAAAGCATTTACTCACGTTTGGCTAGAAATCATTCTCCTTTTCATCTGTCCCAACTACTGAACCCATTCCTTCAGCCACACATCCAGGTTGCCTTGGACACTTGAGGATGTGTTTTGCTTATTCACATTTGAATTGCAGCCTGGTTTGTGGACACTCCCTCCCTAGATTGGCAGTTGTTTGCAGAATTCCTGAGTACCAGTTACATTGAGTAGCAGGAAAAAAAACAAGCAAGGGACTAGTAGAGCTCAGAAGCCCTTTGTCATTCTTCCTTCTTAGCTAATGCGTCTTATAGTTATCTCTGAAAGGAGAGTTTATTTAAACATACTAAACACTGGGAATAGTGACTTTTATGTTTGTCCTAGTAATAGCACTGCTGGTGCTGCGCTTCAAAGTACAGTGACTCAGCCTTTGGAGAAGTATTCTTATAATATGGTTTCAAAGGACATGCACCTTTCTGGAGCATGTTGTTAATGTAGGGTTGTTGACTTTTTTTTAATTAGCAGAGAGACCCTATCCTAAGGCTGTGTCTGTGCTCCATTGTAATGTGTCTGTAATGGGTATGGAAGTCTTAGGTGGTTCCATGTGGGTAGTTGAAGTAGCTAGAGAAGACTTAGTGCTTGTTTGGCTTTGTGGCTCTGGGGAAATTCTCAGATATAGTTGAAAAATCAACATGAGTTGACTCTCTTTTCTGTTTGTTGCTTTTGGTTGTCTAGTGAATCAAAAAACTGTGAGGTCCTCTTGAAATCTTTCTGACAGTTCCCCATCTATAGGTCAAATTGTAATTGAAATATGGGATAAATGGTTGAAGTCATAAAAAGCAAAATCCCTGTGACATGTTAGCCAGTTTCCAGCATAATAGTGACTCTTATTATTTGGGCTCTGTTGATAAGTTAGGTAAGATTATATTTTGTTAAGAATCTCCTATCATCAGGAATAGTCAACAGTGGATGGATAACATGTGTTAGATCTGGACATTGCTTGTAAATCACAGTGCACTTTTAAAAACTATTAACGATCACCTGTAGCAGGAACCAGTTTTTCATGATCCCTCTTGCAGTGACCACTAGCTGGGTGTCTAACATGGAGGCCTTCAGTAGAGTTTCAAATGCAGCAGCAACTGCATAATCCTTGTCCCCCAAAGACTGCAGGTCTTGCTAGAACTTGTATAACACTGGCCTTGCTGATTATTGACATACATTCATCTTGTCATTTAACCATGTAAGAAAATTGTAGCCATCACTGTATTTTGATGTGTCAGACTCTGTGCTCTGAATGTGATTCAGCCCTGGGGTCTCTTGGTCATGGAGGTATCAAGACCCCCTGATGCTCAGTGATGTGAACTACTGTGAAAGTTCCCAAGACTTATTCTGCTGGGTTTCTGAAGTTATATCCTTACAGAGAGGTCCTTCCTCTTGCACAGTCTGCAGCCAGCACCCATAGTATTCTCCTTTGCTACAGGAGCAAGAACTGAACCAAACTGAGGATGTGGTGGGAAATGTGTTTCCTGGTTCCTGCTAACTAGTGGTATGATGTGATAAATAACCTCCAGTGCAACGCTTTGTGGAAGTGTCCCCCACCTTCGTGTGATGAAAAGCATTTTCTCCCTTTCTTTGGATAGAGAGAGGGGCTTTGGATAAGAAAAGAATGATGTTCCTGGGCCTCAAGATGGGGAGAGGAAGGTCAAGTGTTTTATTCTTTCTGTGATGAGAACCAGCTCATTACAGAACTGAAAGTGAATGCTGGGTATCATATTTAAACTAGGGTCTTGTATTGAAGTCTAAGTAGTGATGAAATTTGTTTTTTTTTTTTTCTTTGAGGAGGCCAGCAGTCTGCTGTCAAAGATAGAACAGGAGTCTGAGCTCCAAGCAAATATTCAGCTTTTTGTCTTCTTTTAATTCTTCATCCTGTCTATTGTTTACTCATCATTATAGAGAGAGTTAAAAGATATGGAGTTCTAAGGTCTTTGCATTGTCTGGGGAGAAATATCAGTCAATATTGGTCTTTGATAACTTAATGACATATATTGTGATTATTAGAATAATCTCTAAAAGAATAGTATAAGAATGTGTAAATTCAACTCTAACGAGTTAAAAATAGAATAATTAAAAAGAAGCCAATGGCAGTGAAATAAGAGGAAAATTTAAACATTAGGACAAAAGCACTGCACACAATGGTAGATATAAACCTAAATATTTCAGTAATTACATTACATATAAATGGACTAAATGTTGCAATTAAAAGGCAAAGACTGTCAGATGGATTTAAAACACTTTCAGGAGACATATTTAAAAGATAAGGAAATAAAAGTTTGAAAAATAAGAAGTTGGAAAAATATATCACACAAATACTAACCAAAGAAAAGCAGATGCAGCTTGATTAATATCAGTGTTGATCATATCATGGACTTGGTTGATTCTGGTATGGGTTTGTGCTTTATGTTGTATGTTTTCATAATCAGAGTTGCTTATAGTTAGGAAAAAATGGTCAAATTTTATGATTACTAGAAAACATTTCGTAATTATAGCTGATTTCTTTTTCTTTTTGGTAAAGATGTAGGCTTTTTACTGCATCTGAAGGCTTTCAACCATGATGTAAAATATGTACCATTATGTAAGATAAAAGTGGAACATAAATGCTTTGTTTAGGCCATTGTAATTTAATTGGAAACATCTTGTGTTAACAATATTATTATCTTAATTGTGAAAGGGACAGTGAGACAGCAGTAGAAATCAGGTTCCCTGGGGAAGAGGCTCCACAGCTGAAAGCAGAGTCATGTTTTCCCGACCAGTGACTGAGCTTATTTCTGAGTAAAACAGGTCAGTGATGTTCTCTAAATAAAACAAGATTTAATTGGATTCATTGTAGCTGATGTGGATTCTGGGACCTGAATAGCTCTTAGGTATTGAACTGGGAATCTAGAAAGGAGACGAAATAAGACCCTTAGCAAGAAAATATTTTTAGGGTTTGAGATGAGTTAATCCAAGACACACAGTGTTAGGTTGTAAATTTGTGGATAAGCATAACTATATACTCAGTAGGTTAAAACATTGGCCAAGTAGACCCATGTTTTAGGGGAGCATGTTCAGTGAAGAGATAATCTTTCTGGAAAACTTATAGTTTGCAAATATTAAAGGATCGAGTTCCCTTCTGAACTTTTTTATTGTGACTTCCATGTTCTTTAAGGAATGTTATTTTACCCATTAGAGATAATGTATGAATACATGCTATTTAAAAAAAAGAGGTAGGAAAAATTTCCACATATCCATCAAAAGATAATCATTATTAATATTTAGTTATGTGTACTTTTAGTCTTTTTTCTAGGAATAAGATATTTATAAAGTAGAGGTGTACTCATAGAGTGTATAATTTTTATTGTGTTCTTTTGTACTAAATATTTAATGTGATTAACATTTTACCCATGGAGTACAGACACTATATTACTCTGGATGCTGTGGTAACATAACTCTTAAGATCTTAGGGACTTAACACAATGAAGGTTTGTTTTTTGCTCATGTTACGTGTCTAATGTAGATTGATAGGCAAACTCTGTTTGTTGAAATTCAGGGATCCATGCTCACACTGATGGAGGTTCCATTCATAGTCACCAAAGCAGAATAAGAGAATATGGTCACTCTTGCTCTAGCTTTTAGAGTCTTCTTCCTAGGAGGGAAACATCACTTGTTTGCCTTTCAGTGGTCAAAGCAAGTCACATGGCCATGCTGACTTCAAAGAAGATGGGCAAGGGCAATCCTACTATGTGTCCAGAAGGAAGAGAACTGGAATATTTGGGAACAGCTCTAATGACTACCCCAGATTGCCATTGAAAACACTTTTTAAACGTTTGGGATAATTTTCCAATCAACACCTATGCCGTAGTTTAAAGAGTTAGCTTGGGGCTGGCCTGGTGGTGCAGCGACTGGGTGCGCACGTTCTGCTTCGGCGGCCTGGGGTTTGCCGGTTCAGATCCCGGCCGAGGACATGGCACCGCTTGGCAAGCCGTGCTGTGGCAGGTGTCCCACATATAAAGTAGAGGAAGATGGGCACGGATGTTAGCTCAGGGCCAGTCTTCCTCAGCAAAAAGAGGAGGATTGGCAGTAGTTAGCTCAGGGCTAATCTTCCTCAAAAAAAGAGTTAGCTTTTTCTATTTATGTTTCCAATTCCAATACTTCATTAACAATGCTAAAATGAACATTTTTGTATAGTCACCATACCCACCGTAACCCCTTTTTTGAGTACTTAAGCTAATCCTTAAAGATTACAGACTAGATTCAGTTCCCTGTTGTGTAATTTAATGGCCTCCTGTACTTGTAGTAGCGCTTAATTCCTGCCTCCACACTAGAAGTTTCATGTAGAAACCATTCCTCTTTCTTCAGTGCTGTGTCCTCTAAGTGGAAGATAATCAATGCTAAATATACATTGATACAGTAATGAATAAGTTGTGAAAGGGAAGAGCTTTATCAGAGGATAAAACAGTAGAGCTATTGTTAAGGCTTTTTCAGTATGTTGCCAAATTGCTTTTCAAAAGAGTTATAGCAAGGCACATGTCAGTCAGCAGTGGTTAATCAGTTCAGTGCCTGTTGATATCACTGGTTATTTTTCTTTACTAGATGGAAAGGCAAAATAAGTAGCATCCCAGCATGTTTTTCAGTGTTTTAATTAGCCTGCCTTTGATT
The DNA here is from genome assembly GCF_021613505.1 of Equus quagga. NCBI lineage: Eukaryota > Metazoa > Chordata > Mammalia > Perissodactyla > Equidae > Equus > Equus quagga. The sequence continues at coordinate 16,722,529 of NC_060286.1, forward strand.
AACAATAAGATTGGGTATTTTTCATACTTTCATTGTGGTAAATAATACATAACATAAAATTTACCATCTTAGTGATTTTAAAGTGTACAGTACAATAGTGTTAACCAAAGTACGTTGTTGTGCAACAGATCTAGAACTTTTTCATCTTGCAAAACCAAAGCTCTATCCATTGAACCCTTTCTCCCCTTCCACAAGCCCCTGACTGCCACCATTCTACTTTCTGTTTCTAAGAGTTTAACTACTTTAGATATACCATATAAGTAGAATCATGCAGTATTTGTCTTTTTGTGACTGACTTATTTCACTTAGCATAATGTTCTCAAGGTTCATTCATATTGTAGCATATGGCAGTATTTTTCTTCTTTTTTAAGGCTGAATAATATTCTATTGTATGTGTATACCACATTTTCTTTAGCCATTTGTCCATAGATAGACATTTAGTTTACTTTTACCTCTTGACTATTATGAATGATCCTGTAATGAATATGGATGCGCAGATATATTTTCAAGATCCTGTTTTCAATTATTTGGGGTATATATCCAAAATATATGAAAGTGTGATCACTGGATTATATGGTAATTCTATTTTTAATTTTTTTTTTTAAAGAGTTTATTTTTTTCCTTTTTCTCCCCAAAGCCCCCTGGTACATAGTTGTATATTCTTCGTTGTGGGTGCTTCTAGTTGTGGCATGTGGGATGCTGCCTCAGCGTGGTTTGATGAGCAGTGCCATGTCCGCACCCAGGATTCTAACCAACGAAACACTGGGCCGCCTGCAGTGGAGCGCGCGAACTTAACCACTCGGCCACGGGGCCAGCCCCCCTCTATTTTTAATTTTTTGAGGAACCTCTCTCCATACTGTTTTCTGTAGCAGCTGTACCATTTAACATTACCTCCAACAGTGAACAAAGGTTGCAGTTTCTTCACATCTTGCAAGATTTGTCATTTTAGTTTTTTTGATAGTGGCCATCCTAATGGGTGTGGAGTGATAGCTCATTGTGGTTTTGAGTTGCATTTCCCTGATGATTAGTGATGCTGAGCATCTTTTCATGTTTGTTGGTCATTTGTATATCTTCTTTGGAGAAATGTCTATTAAGGTCCTTTGCCCATTTTTTAATCAGGAAATTTGTTTCTTTGTTATTGAGTTTTTGAGTTCTTTGTATATTCTGGATATGAACCCCTTATCAGATACATGGTTTGAAAATATTTCCTCGAATTTGGTAGGTTACTTTTTGACTCTGTTGATTGTTTCCTTTGCTGCATATTTTTAAGTTTGATATAGTTCTATTTGTCCATTTTAGCTTTTGTAGTCTGTGATTTTGGTGTCATATTCAAGAAATCATTGCCACTACACCTAACAGAACTACAAAAAGAAGAACAAACAAAGCCCAAAGTCAGTAGAAGGAGGGAAATTATAAAAATTAGAGCAGAAATAAATGAAATTGAAACAAAAAAGACAGTAGAAAGGATCAATGAAACAAAGAGCTGGTTCTTTGAGAAAATAAACAAAATTGACAAACCCTTAGCCAGTCTCACTATGAAAAAAAGAGAGAAGACTCAAATAAATAAAATGAGAAGTGAAAGAGGAGAAATTAGAATGGATACCACAGAAATACAAAAGATTATAAGAGAATACTGTGAAAAACTATATGCCAACAAATTGGACAACCTAGAAGAAATGGATAAATTCTTAGACTCTTACAACCTCCCAAAACTGAATCAAGAAGAAATAGAGAGTCTGATAGACCAATCACAAGTAAAGAGATTGAAAGAGTAATCAAAAACCTCCCCAAAAATAAAAGTCCAGGACCAGATGGCTTCTCTGGAGAACTCTACCAAACATTCATAGAAGATTTAATATCTACCCTTCTTAAAATATTCCAGAAAATTGAGGAAGATGGAGCACTTCCTAACACATTCTACGAGGCCAACATCACCCTGATACCAAGACCAGACAAAGAAAACACAAAGAAGGAAAATTACAGGCCAATATCACTGAGGAACATAGATTCAAAAATCCTTAACAAAATATTGGCAAACCGAATACAGCAATACATCAAAAAGATCATACACCACAATCAAGTGGGATTTATACCAGGGATACAGGGATGGTTCAACATCCGCAAGTCAATCAATGTGATATGCCACATTAACAAAATGAGGAACAAAAACCACATGATCATCTCAATAGATGCAGAGAAAGCATTCAACAAGATCCAACATCCATTTATGATAAAAACTCTCAATAAAATGGATATAGAAGGAAAGTACCTCAACATAATAAAGGCCATATATGACAAACCCACAGTCAACATCATACTCAATGGGGGAAAAGTGAAAGCCATCCCTCTGAGAACAGGAACAAGACAAGGGTGCCCACTCTCACCACTCTTATTCAACATAGTACTGGAGGTTTTGACCAGAGAAATTAGGCGAGAAAAAGAAATAAAAGGAACCCAAATAGGCAAAGAAGTGAAACTTGGTGTTTGCAGATGACATGATCTTATATATAGAAAACCCTAAAAAAATCCATCAGAAAGCTACTAGAAGTAGTCAACAACTACAGCAAAGTTGCAGGGTACAAAATCAACTTACATAAATCAGTTGCATTTCTATACTCTAATAATGAACTAACAGAAAGAAAACTCAAGAAAGCAGTCCCATTCACAATTGCAACAAAAAGAATAAACTATCTTGGAATAAATTTAGCCAAGGAAGTGAAAGACCTATACATTGAAAACTACAAGACTTTCCTGAGAGAAATTGATGACAACATAAAGAGATGGAAAGACATGCTACGCACATGGATTGGAAGACTAAACATAGTTAAAATGTCCATGTTACCTAAAGCAATCTACAGATTCAATGCAATCCCAATCAGAATCCCAATGATGTTCTTCAAAGAAATAGAATGAAGAATCGTAAAATTGATGTGGGGCAACAAAAGACCCCAAATTGCTAAAGCAATCCTGAGAAAAAAGAAGAAAGCTGGAGACATCATAATCCGTGACTTCAAAGTATACCACAAAGCTACAGTAATCAAAACAGCATGGTACTAGTACAAAAACAGGCACACAGATCAATGGAACAGAATTGAAAGCCCAGAAATAAAACCACACATCTACGGACAGCTAATCTTTGACAAAGGAGCTGAGAACATACAATGGAGAAAGGAAAGTGTCTTCAACAAATCGTGTTGGGAAAACTGGACAGCCACATGTAAAAGAGTGAAAATAGACTGTTCTCACAAAAATAAACTCAAAATGGATCAAAGACTTAAATGTCAGACCTGAAACCATAAGACTTGTAGAAGAAAATATAGTCAGTACACTCTTTGACATCAGTCTTAAAAGGATCTTTTTGGACACCATGTCTCCTTGGACAAGGGAAACAATACAAAGAATAAACAATGAGACTTCATCAGACTAAAGAGCTTCTACAAGGCAAGGGAAAACAGGATTGAAACGAAAAGACAACCCACCAATTGGGAAAAAATATTTGCAAATCATATATCCGACAAAGGGTTAGTCTCCATAATATACAAAGAACTTACACAACTGAACAACAAAAAATCAAACAACCCAATCAAAAAGTGGGGAGAGGATATGAACAGACATTTCTCCAAAGAAGATATACAGATGGCCAATAGGCACAGGAAAAGATACTCATCATCACTGATCATCAGGGAAATGCAAATCAAAACTGCACTAAGATATCACCTTATACCTGTTAGAATGGCAAAAATAACCAAGACAAAAAATAACAAATGTTGGAGAGGTTGTGGAGAAAAAGGAACCCTCATACACTGCTGATGGGAATGCAAACTGGTGCAGCCACTATGGAAAACAGTATGGAGATTTCTCAAAAAATCAAAAATAGAAATACCATATGACCCAGGCATCCCACTACTGGGTATTTATCCAAAGAACTTGAAATCAGCAATTTGAAGAGACTCATGTATTCCTATGTTCATTGCAGCAGTGTTCACAATAGCCAAGACATGGAAGCAACCTAAGTCCCCATCAACTGATGACTGGATAAAGAAGATATGGTATATATATGCAATGGAATACTACTTAGCCATAAAAAATGATAAAATTGTCCCATTCACAACAACATGGATGGACCTTGAGTGTATTATGTTAAGCCAAATAAGCTAGATAGAGAAAGACAAACTCTGTATGATTCCATTCATATGTGGAAGATTAACACGTGGACAAAGAGAACAGATTAGTGGTTACCAGGGGGAAAGGGGGTGAGAGGCAATCACAAAGGTGAAGCGGCACACCTTTAAGATGACTGACAAATAATAATGTACAACTGTAATTCTACAATGTTGTAAGCTATCATAACCTCAATTAAAAAATCAATCAATCAATCAATCATTGCCAAATCCAATGTCAGGAAGCTTTCCTCTATGTTTTCTTCTAGGAGTTTTATAGTTTCAAGTCTTACATTTAGGTCTTTAATCCACTTTGAGTTAATTATCGTGTATTGTATAAGGTAAAGGTCCCATTTCACTCTTTTTCACGTAGATATCTACTTTTCCTAGCACCGTTTGTTGAAGAGACAGTTCTTTTCCCTTTGTGTAGTCTCGGAACCCTTGAAAATCATTTGAACAGGTACCTCAGGGTTTATTTCTAGCCTGTCTATTCTGTTACATTGGTCTATGTGTTTGTCTTTATGCCAGTACCATATTATTTTGATTACTGTAGCTTTGTGATATGTTTTGAAATCAGGATGTATGAGGCCTCCAGCTTTGTTTTTGTTTCTCAAGATAGTTTTGGCTATTTCAGGTCCTTTGACGTTCCTATGAATTTTAGGATAGTTTTTTCCTATATCTGCAAAAATTGCCATGGAGATTTTGATAGGGATTGCTTTGAATCTATAGATCACTCTGGGTAGTATGGATATTTTGACAATATTAAGTCTTCTAATTCATGAACACAGGATATCTTCCCTTTATTTGCATTGTCTTTAATTTCTTTCAGCAATGTTTTGTAACTTTCAGTGTGTAAACTTTTTGCCTCCTTGATTAAGCTTATTCCTAAGTATTTTATTGTTTTCGATGCTATGGTAAATGGGATTGTTTTCTTAATTTCATTTTCAGATTGCTTATTGTTAGTGTATAGAAACACGATTGAGTTTTGCATGTTCATTTTGTATCCTGAAGCTTTGCTTAATTTGTTTATTCTAACAGTTTTTTTGTGTGGAATTTTTAGTTTTCTGTATCATATCATCTGTGAAGAGAGATAATTTTCTTTCTTTCTTTCTTTGCAGTTTGGGTGTCACTTATTTCTTTTTCTTGCCTAATTGCTCTGGCTAGGACTTGCAGTGCTATGTTGAATAGAAGTGGTGAAAGTGGGCATCCTTGACTTGTTCTTGTACTTAGAGGAAAGGCCTTCAGTTTTTCATCATTGAGTATGATGTTAGCTGTAAGCTTTTCATGTATAAGCTTTGTTATGCTGAGGCAATTTCCTCAGTTTATTGTGCATTTTAATTTTTTTGTGTTTATTGTGTATTTTTACCATGAAAGGGTGGTGAATTTTGTCACAAGTTTTTTCTGCATCAATTAAGATGATCATGTGGTGTTTATCCTTCATTCTATTAATGTGGTGTATTACATTGACTAATTTTCATCCTTGCATTCCAGGAATAAATACCACCTGGTCATGGTGTATAATCCTTTTAACGTGCTGTCTAATTCCATTTACTAGTATTTTGTTGAGAATTTTTGCACCAATATTTGTCAGGAATATTGATTTGTAGTTTTTTTCCTTGTAGTATTTTTATCTGGTTTTGGTATCATGGTGATGCTAGCCTCATAAAAGAATTTGGAAGTGTTCCCTTGTCTTCAGTTTTTGGAGGAGTTTGGGAAGGATTGGCATTAATTCTTTAAACGTTTGGTGGAATTCTCAAGTAAAACCATCTGGACCTTTTCTTTGTAGGGAGGTTTTTGGTTACTGATTCAACCTCATTACTAGCTGTAGTTATAGGTCTGTTCATGTTTTTCAAAGATTTTATGTTTTTCCTTTTTCACCCCAAAGCCCCCCGGTACATGGTTGTATATTCTTCATTGTGGGTCCTTCTAGTTGTGGCTTGTGGGATGCTGCCTCAGCGTGGTTTGATGAGCAGTGCCATGTTGGCGCCCAGGATTCGAACCAACAAAACACTGGGCCACCTGCAGTGGAGCGTGTGAACTTAACCACTCGGCCATGGGGCCAGCCCCTGTTCATGTTTTTTATTTCTTCGTGATTCAGTCTTGGCAGGTTGTCTGTTTCTAGGAATTTATTCATTTCTTCTAGATTATCCAACTTGTTGGTGTGTAATTGTTTATAGTAGTCTCTTCTGATCCCTTTAATTTCTGTGGCATCAATTGTAATGTCTCCTCTTTCATTTTTGATTTTTGTTACTGCAGTCTTCTCTCTTTTTTTCTTATTATAGCTAAAGGTTTGTCAATTTTGTTGATCTTTTCAAAAAACCAACTCTTAATTTTGTCAATTTATTGTTTTTCTATTCTTTATTTCTACTCTAATCTTTATTTCCTTTCCTTGCTAACTTTGGGTTTAGTTTGTTCTCTTTCTAGTTCTGTGAATTGTAAAATGAAGTAGTTGATTTGAGCTCTTTCTTCCTTTTTAACGTAGACATTTACTGCTACAAACCTTCCTCTTACTACTACTTTTGCTGCATCCCATAAGTTTTGGGATGTTGTGTTTTCATTTTCATTTGTCTCGATATTTTCTAATTTCACTTGTGATTTCTTCTTTAACCTCTTGCTGTTCAAGAGCATGTTGTTTAATTTTAACATATTTGTTAATTTTCTCATTTTCCTTTTGCTATTGATTTCTAGTTTGATACTATTGTGATCAGGAAAAATACTTGATATAATTTCAACCTTCTTAAATTAGTTAAGACTTGTTTGTGACCTAGCTAACATATGATCTATCCTGGAGAGTGCTTTGTGTGTGCTTGAGAACAATGTGTATTCCACAGTTGTTGGTGGAGTGTTCTGTATATGTCCAGGTATGTCCTATTGGTCTATAGTGTTGTTCAAGTCCACTATTTCCTTACTGATCTTCTGTTTGGTTGTTCTATCCATTATTGAAATCGGGGTATTGAAATCTACTGTGATTGTGTTATTATCTATTTCCCCTAATTCTGTTAATGTTTGCTTCTGTATTTGGGTTCTTTGATGTTAGGCACATATATATTTATAATTATTACATCTTCCTGGTGAATGGACACTTTCATCATTATATAATGTCCTTGTTTGTCTCTTGTGACAGTTTTTGACTTAAAGTCTATTTTGTCTGATATAAGTATGACCACTCCTGCTCTCTTTTGGTTACCATTTGCACAGAATATCTTATTCCGTCCTTTCACTTTCAGCCTATGCCTGTCCTTACATCTCAAGTGAATCTCTTATAGACAGCATATAGTTGAATCTTTTTTTTAAAAATCCGTTCAGCCACTCTATGTCTTGATTAGGAAGTTTAATCCATTTACATTTAAAGTAATTACTAATGGGGAAGGACTAAAGGTTGCCATTTTGTTAATTGTGTTCTGTATGTCTTGTAGCTATTTTGTCCCTATTTTCCTCTCTTGCTGCCTTCCTTTGTGTTCCCTTGACTTTTTGTAGTGACATGCTTTGATTCCTTTCTCATTTTCTGTATCTTCTATAGATATTTTCTGGGGTGACCATGGGGATTACATAAAACATCTTATAATTACATCAGTCTTTTCTAAACTGATAACAATTTAACTTTAGTCACATACAGAAACTCTACTTCTTTATATCCCCCCTCCTATTTTGTTATCAATGTCAAATATTACATCTTTTTATTTTGTGTATCCATTAACACAGTTTTATGGTTGTAGTTCTTTTTTATGCTTTCAAATGTTAAATTCTATACCAGAATTAAAAATTATTTACATGCAAGCATTACAGTATGAAAGGACTTTTTATTTGTTTATATATTTGCCTTTAACAGCTTTATATTTTTGTATGCTTTCAAGTTGCTGTCTAGTGTCCTTTTATTTCAACTTGAAGGATTTCCTTTAGCACTTCTTGTAAGACAGATCTAGTGGTAATGAATTTGCTCAGCTTTTGTTTTCCTGTGAAAAATCTTTATTTCTCCTTCATTTTTGAACAACAGTTTTGCTTGATACGGTATTCCTGGTTGGAAATTTATTTCTTTCAGCACATTGAATATATCATCCCACCTCTTCTGGCCTGTAATAAATCCACTGGTAATTCTATAGGAGCTTCCTTGTTTGTGATGAGTCACTTCTCTGTTGCTTTTCAAGATTCTCTCTGTCTTTGACTTTTGATAGCGTGATTCTAGTGTATCTCGGTGTTGGCTCTTTAGGCTTCTCCTAGTTGGAGTCTGATGAGCTTCTTTAATTTGGATGTTTATTTTCTTCCTAGTATAGGAAGTTTTTGGCCATTCTCTCTTCAAATAAGCTCTCTGCCCCTTTCTGTCTTCTCCTGGGACTCCCATAATGTGTATATTTGTCTTTCTGATGGCTTCCCATAAGCCCCTTAAGCGTTCTTCACTTTTCTTCATTTTTTTTCTTTTTGTTACTATGACTGAATAATTACAAATGACCTTTCTTCAAGTTCACTGATTCTTTCTTATGCTTGATCAAGTATGCTCTTGGACTCCCCTAATGAATTTTTCAATTCAGTGATTGTATTCTTCAGCTCCAGTATTTCTGTTTGGTTCTTTTTTGTAGTTTCTATCTCTTTGTTGATACTCTCATTTTATTCACTCATTGTTTTTCTGATTTTCTTTGTGCCTATCTGTGTTCTCTTTTAGTTTTTTGAGGTTCTTTAATGTGGTAATTTTGAATTCTTTTCTAAGTAATTAATAGATCTCCATTTCTTTAAGGTCAGTTGTAGAGATTTATTTTACTCCTTTGATTGGACCATGTTTCCTTGTTTCTTCTGTGCCTTGTTATTTTTGCTGAAATTTGGCCATTAAAAAAAAGCCACCTCTCCCAGTTTTTATGCACTGGCTTTATATAGGAGAAGACCTTCACCAGTCAGGCTGGCTAGAGGTCCAGAGACTTCTATGGCCTTTTCTGGGGGTGCAGCTTCTCTGGGCTTGTGTATATAATTTCCCAATTAGAGAGATTTGCTCATTTCTTTTTCCAGGGCTCATTATCCCTCCCTCTGGTGTCTTTCTGCAGTACTTCAGGTTCTTTGGTGCAGTGACAAGCCACCAACTTCTCCTTTGTCTCAGTGGCCCTCAGCCACCCTAATTATGCGAGTTTCCCATCAGTCTCCAAGTCAGGCCGTCAGGCAGCCTTGTGAAGTCAGAATGTTGGGTGTATGTTTTATTCCTCTCTTTCCTTCCTGAGAGAGAAGCTGCCAGTTGGGTGTTTCCTCCTGATCACACTTAGCTGTGCCAGGGAAAGCCTGCTGAGGGTGAAATGCAATAGCTTTTTCTTATGCATTTCAGAGAGGCTGTTCTTGGCTTTGTGCGTGACTGAAATACTGTGACTTCTTAGCTGGCTTTTGAGTTCTCGTAAAGGCTTTTTGGAGCACTGATAAGTCAATGTCTATGTCGGGGAACAACATCTGGGGCTTCCTATTCTGCTGTCTTGCTGACATCACTTCCGAGGAAGATCAAATGTTATACTATCAGTGTAGGGCAGTGGAAAGACCATTGTATTGAGAGTCAGGAGGTGCGGTTCCATGTCTGTTTCTGTGACTAACAGTGGAACTACTGCTGTCATAAAAATTAAAATGGTGCTAGAACAGAGACTTTAATAGTGTATTTTTGAAACTATAAAATCTGAAGGACTATATTGCTTATCTTCTGCCTACTCTCAGAGTTTTAATAGTAAAGAAATTTCCTTTAATAATTTTAGCATTTTTCTAATTATAAACCTGATGAATGCTTATTGTTATATGTGTATATATATTCATTATAATAATATATATTATATACGTAATATATTGCTATAAGCATTTATTAGGTTCATGATTAGAAATTTACTCTGTAAAAATCATCTGTAACCCATTCAACCTGAGTAATGAGTGTTACCATTTTGGAGTATTTCTTTTACATTTTGTATATATCTGTATAATGTGTTCAAAACTATATATCTTTAAATGTACTTTTGGTACATGATTCCGTTCACTCTTTGATCACCAGACTTTATATAACAGAATTTTTTTTTATGTTAAGCATTTAGTGATTTTTTCAATAGCTACGTATTGTTCTAAAATATGACTGTACCATACCTTATTTAACTATAGAACCATATCTCATATTTCTGTTTTGGGAACTTATTATAAATATGAGGCCATGAGCATCTTTGTAGAAATATTTTATATGCCTTTAAAATATGCTATTTCCTTCAAGTAGATTGCTGGGAAGGAAATTCCTAGGTCAAAGAAGGGTGTTTTATAATAGTTTTAGAATTTTCCTGCCATTTACCAATTGCTTTTGAACAAAGTGGGACAGTATCTGTTACATTGCTCTTTTTCTTCAGGAGCATTAAATTCTTTTTGCTAATTTGATAGTAAAATTATATTGCATTTTATTTATATTTCTTTGGTTGTTACCATCAAAGGTTTTCCATTTATACATTAATTGTTCTGCTTTTGTGGCTTCTTTATTCTTATCCCCTTTGCTCTTTTTCTATTGGGATATTAGAAATTTTCTTTTCAAGTTGTTTCTGCTCTTTATATCTTAGGGCATTAAGACTTTCTTAGCTTCATGGTGAATATTTTTCCTCGATTTATGGCATATATAGCTTTTAATTTTATCTCATGTTGCGGCATGTTGAACCTTTTATTTAGTCAAATTTATACAACTTTTCTTTAATGATTTTTTCTTTTGCTGTTGTGCCTACAGCTATGTCCCAACCAGATATTAGATAAATCTCCATCTAGATTTTCTTTTAATTTTTATATATATGCAAATTTCTGGCCAATATAATTTTCTTTCTTCTTGAAGCACTTATTTTGATATTTCTTGCAGGATAGATGTGATAGTAATGAGTTCTCTCAATTTCTATTTGTCTGAGAAAGTCTTTATTTTTTTTTCCACTTTGAAGGATAATTTTGCTGGATGTAGAATTCTAAGTTGGCATGTTTTTTCCCCTCCTCTAACAGTTTAAATATCTCACTCCACTCTCTTCTCGCGTTTCTGACAAGAAGTCTGCTGTAACTCTTATCCTTGTTTTTCTACAGATAAGATGATCTTCCTTCCCCCGTGGCTTCTTTCAGAATTTTCCTTTTAACTTTGTTATTTGGCAGTTTGAATAGGATAGCCTAGGTGTAGACTTTTTGGTATTTATCCTATCTAGTATTCTCTAAGCTTCTTTGATTAATGTTTTGGTGTCTGTCATTAATTTTGGAAAATTCTCAGTCATTATTACTTCAAGTATTTCTTTGCTTTATTCTTTCCTTCTTTCCTTTGTGGCATTCTAATTAAACATACATTACACCTTTGAAATTTCTCCACAGCTCTTGTATGGTCTCTTCTTCTTTCTTCTCTTCCTCCTATTCTTCTTGTCTTCTCCCCCTCCCTTCCTTACCCTCTCCCTTTCCCTTTCCATCTCTCTCTTTGCATTTCCACTTGGGAAGTGACTATTGACCTATCTTCAAGCACACTGATTCTTTCCTCAGCCATGGCTAGTCTTCTCATGGGCCCATCAGTGACATTCTTCATTTCTCTTACAGTGTGTTTAATTTCTCTCATTTCCTTTTTATTCTTTCTTAGAGTTTCCATCTTTGTGCTGACATTACCTATTTGTCCTTGTGTATTGTCTACTTTTCCCATTAGTGCCCTTAGCATATTAGTCATAGTTATTTTAAATTCCCTATCTGAGTATTGCAACATCTGTGTCATATCTCAATCTGGTTCTAATGATTACTTTATTTCTTCAGAGTGTTTTTCTTGTCTTTTAGCATGGCTTGTAATTTTCATTGAAAGCTGAGCATAATGGATTGGGTAGTAGACCTTTAGTGTGATGTTTTATGTTACTCTGGCTAGGAGTTGGGCTGTATTTAGTGTTTGCTATAGCTGTAGGTGCCAGATACTTCAAATTCCTCTACTGTCCTTATTTTGGTCTCTCCTGTTGTCTTTGAGATTCTTTATAAACTCCTCAGATAAAGTCTGTATCTTGCTGCTCTTTCAGCTGTAATCTACTGTTATTATACTGGTAAAGTATGGTGCTAAGGTGTAGGGGGAAGGGAAGCATTCCGTCACCTTCACAAGGCTTCTTGGCTTTTTTTGTTTGTTTGTTAGCTTCCTTAGATGAGGAAAGAAAACTAGAAGATGTTGGTGTGGGAGAAATTTCTTTTCTCCAGGTGGAATAAGGTTCTGGGAAAATCTTTTCCTCTGGAGAGTAGGCCTTTGTTATTGAAAATGCTCTGGGCATATTTCACAGTGGTTACTGGATAGGGACTAAGTGTTTATGTCCCTAAAAATTCATTTGTTGATGCCCTAACCCCTACTGTGATGGTGGAGATGGGACCTTGGAAAGATAATTAAGGTTAGATGAGGTTATAGGAGTGTAGCCCTGGTCTGATAGGATTAGTGCCCTGATAAGAAGAGACACAGAAAGCATGTTCGCTCACTTGCTCTCTGTTGACATGCACACACTGAAGAAAGGGCATGTGAGCACACAGCTAGATGGCAATCATCTGCAAGCCAGGAAGAGGACCTCATTAGAACCTGCTCATTCTGATACCCTGATCTTGGAATTCCAGGCTCCAGAACTGTGAGAAAATAAATTTCTGTTTAAGCCACCCTGTCTGTTGTACTTTGATACCCAAAGCTGACTAATACAGTTACTCTTCTCCTCTCGCTGCTAGAGCTATGAGGGGATCTTTGCAGTTCTTGGAGGTAAAACTCATGAAAGTGTGAGGGTCCCCCTAAGACTGCAGCCCTTAGGAATTTCTCATCCCTAAGCTAGTCCACATTCAGCCTCCAGCAGTTTGGGAAAACTACCATTTAAGTGTTCCTACTGGTTTACGGCTCCAGCAGCTTCTGCTTCAGGTAAGCATATCTTGGATATGACGCACTGGATTTACCTGACTCCAGATTTGGGTTGGCAGTTGCCTGCAAACTCACTTCTTTCATGGGTCCAAGAAAAGTCAGCAAACACTTCTTGTTGTAAGGATGGGAGTGACAACTTCCAAGTTCTTTACATATCGGAACTGAAGCTGGAAGTCTTTGTATTTTAGAATTTTACATTTTTCCTTTGAGTTCCATAAGATATTTAGCACAGTGAGATAAAGAGTATTTTGAATTTTCCCACAAATTACCAATTAAATAACTCATCTCTCTCTCATTGATTTATGATGCTTTCTTTATCATGTTAAATTTACATATATTTTCTTTTACTTGCCTCAGTATTTCTTTCAGTACTATTCAACTTGCTCTGTTGTTTGGCCTTTTTTTTGAACCTGAGCGATACCATTTAAATTTTTTATTCTTCATGATACATTTTATTATGAGGTAGGACAAATATTCCCTTCTCAACTCTGCTTTTAAATCTTCCATTCTCTACTAAATATTAGTCCAGATGAATGTGGTCATTTTTGTCATCTCCCTAAACCCATCCCTTCTCAAAACAATCCCAGTAGGATTTCAGTCAGGGCTATATTAAGCTTATAAATTAATATGGGAATAATATCATTGCATTAATAAGTCAAGTTATTAAAATCTCTAATGCATTTTAAAAAAATAATTTAGAACATTTTATATTTACAGAGCATTTTTAGATTTACAGAAATGCTGCAAAAATGGTACAAAAAATTTCTGTATCCCCACACCCTGTCTCCCTTATTATTTATATCTTATATTAGTATGGTACATTTGTCCCAACTAATGAACCAATATCAATACAATATTATTAACTAAAGCCTGTACTGTATTCATATTTCCTTAGTTTTTACCTAAAGCCCTTTTTCAGTTCCAAGATCTCATCCAGGATACCACGTTACATTTAGTAAGTCATGCCTCCGTAGGCTTCTCTTGCCTATGATAGTTTCTCAGAATTTCCTTATTTTTCATGATCTTGACAGTTTTGAGGAGTACTGCTCAGATATTTTGCGGAATGTCCCTCAATTAGGCTTTGTCTGATGTTTTTCTTATGAGTAGAATGGGGTTATGAGTTTTAGTGAGGGAAGTCTGCAGAAGTAAGGTACCATTTTCGTCACATTATATCAAGTGTACATGCTAGTAACATGATTTATCACTGTTGATGTTAACTTCAATCGCATGGCTGGGATAGTGTTTGTCAGTTTTCTCCACTATAAAGTGCCGCTTTCATCCCCCTTTTCCATACTGTTCTCTTTGAAAGGAAGTCACTATGTGCAGCCACACTTAAAGAGTGGGGAGTTATGTTTCCTCTTCTTGAAAACAAAGTAGCTACATAAATTAATTGGAAATCTTCTGCATGGGAGATTTGTCTCTTCCCCTCCATTTATTTATTTATTTCATCATTTATTTATGTCAGTATGGATTCATGAATATTTATTTCGTACTTTGGGTTATAATTCAATACCACTTTATTTTGTTGCTCTCATTGTTCCAGCTTTGGCCATTGGGAGTTCTTTCAGTTGGCTCCTATGTCCCTTTGATAAACCCCTATCATTACATGTGCTTGTTGAGCGCTTCCTTACTTCTCTGAATTATAAGACGTTCATGCTCATCTTGTATATTTTCTGCCCAGCCCTAGAGTCTACCATTTCTCCAAGGAATTTTGGCTCCTTTTATTAGAGAATGGTATTAGAAACTGAGATCTGGGTCTCGGGTGTTCTATTACCTTTTAAAACCTGAATTTAACAGAAGCTTGAATTTTTGGAGAAATTTTCTTTGCCAAATTAGTTTATTGCAAATTTGACATATTTATCCAACTTCTTTGGAGGCATAAAAGTTCAGTAGTTGCTGAGTATTTACCCTCTGTCAGACATTATGCCAGCCACTGGAGAGAGAATGGGAAGTGAGACATTTTAATGGATTTCTGGAAGCTCACGTTCTAGATTGTGTGTGGTAGGGGTATGGTATAGGTGGGTAAGAGAAATAAACAAATAGACAATTTTGATAAAAGATAAGCAGAAGATAAAGAAAAGGGTAATGTGGTGAGAATGACTTGGGATTGGTGCTCCTTAAGCAGTGGTGACTGGGGAAGTTTGCCCAGAGGGGCAGCTCTTGAGTCTCTTGGATGACGCAAAGGAGGCAACTCTCAAGATCAGGAGGAAGATTGTTCCCCGCAGAAGGAAGAACGAAGGCAAAGGAAAGGATTTGACATGTTGGAGGAACAGAAAGAAGACCAGTGGAGGACCAGCTGGAGGACAGTGATTGAACAGGAAGATGGAGGAAGAGGAAGTCAGAGATACAGAGAGGGCCAGAGTGGTGGTGGTGGTCATCATGGTAGAAAGAAGGTAGAGTGATATATCATGGGATACCATGCCTGGGGTTCTGACCACCTTTTCTTTCCCCCCCAGACTGTGCCCCTCTCCCTCAAATCCTGATTGTCCTTACTTTCAGGTTCCCTGGGGGCCTTTTGGCCCTTGTCTGCCGCCTCTGTCCCACACCAGAAGACTTGCTCAGGGAAGAGGTTCAGTGTTGAAGAAAGATCCTGGCTTTGGATTCAGAAAGTTCTAGATTTGAATTCTGTGTGATCTTGAGGAATTAATTTCTCAGAACCCCATTTTTCTTAGAACTTTGCAGGAATCTTACATGGATTAGAGGTGATTTATGTAAAGTGCTTTGGAGGTACACCATGAATATGGCTTATTGTTTGTAGTATAAGTTTGCTAGTACACCATGAGAAGAAATTTCTGGTATAAACAGTGAAGAGCTGAATCATAGCTAATTAAGAGTAACTCAGGATTGCATTCTCTCACAAACTGTTAAGTAGATACATTGATTTGGTTTAAATTTAGGGATTATCTTTGTAGGAGCTGCTGGGCAGTGCTGACTTTCCATTGACCCCCCTCCCAGCTTCTACTGCTACTTTCTGGTCTTCCATTTAGTCTCTAGACTGCTTCTGGGTTGTCTCTGTCTCAGCTCCCTGCCTTCTCTCGCATGCTACCCACCTGCCTGTGCTGAGTCTCAGCCAGGGTCTGCCTGATTCTGGGACTCCTACAACCACATGTGGTATTGTGCATGACCCCACAGAGGGTTATATTGCCTACTGCCTGGCCTCCCTCCTTTCCCCTTGTATTGCTTCTTCCCATTACACTTCAGGAGCAAATCTGGTCCTCTCCATCTTTCTGAGCCAGTGCTTTGGAGGTCCTGTGTGCTACTCGACCCTGGCTTACCAAGACATTTCTTCCAAACAAACAGATGAAATCTCCCTAAGAAAGAATTCTGTGATTAACATTTTTCTCCATATTTTTTAAACTTGTCTTCCATGTTTTTTGGGTGAGTGTTCAAATGTCATCTCCTAAGAGAGGCCTTTTCTGACCATCCTACCAAAAGTCTCCCCCACCTACCCCGTGCCCGTGCTGCCATCACTTTCAATCTCCTTACCTGCCTTTGTTTTTCTTCATGGTGTTTATCACTACCTGACGCTATTTTGTGAGTGTGTTTATTGCTCCATGAGGAAAGAACTTTGTCTTATTCACACTGTCTGCCCAGAGGCTAGAATAGTACCAGAAGACTGTAGGTCTCAATAAATTGTCAAATACCTATTATTTGACAGTCCATTGTACTGAGCCCCTGGAATGTACAGATGAATTAGGTCATCAGATAGTTCATGATTTAGTGTGGAATGAGAGAGAAACACAAGTGCACAGTAGGTGCTGTGCTGAGAGTATGTACCACAGGGACCCGAAGAATGGCATGTTAGTTTGGTATGGGTGAAGGAGATGAGGAAAGTCTTTCCATAGGAGAAAACTTATGCACTGAATTGAAAGAAGTCCAGCATCTCAGTGGAGGAAATAAATTCTCGAGGGAGAGTGCTGCCTGAACAAAGATATGGAAGTGTGGTACCACCTGCACACTGGGGAAACTGTCAGTGGAGGGAACAGGAGAGTGTGCAGGAAGGCCAAAGGAAAAACTTTTCAGGATGGAACTTGGTGCACATGGCCAAGCCAGTCTACCCCAGGCTCTGACTCTAGAAAATATGGTCTCACCAGGTCTTATCTGCCTGGACGTCTGTATTTGAACCTCTAGACTTTCTCTGAAAATACCCTGAGGTTCTGTTCTTCTTTTACTCTTATGGATTCCAATCAAAGCCGCCATGTTGCACAACTCCAAGGGGCACTACTGATGTAGTGGCTCTGATTTACTTCTCTTCCTCACTTCTTCTCTCAGATACAGACTTCCTGCCTTGGATCCTCTTTTTCTCTTATTTTATGTTTTATGCTGTTTATTCCTGGGATCTTTGCCTTCCCCTTCCACTATTCCATGGTTACTTTGGCTCCCACTCTGCTGTCTCTGGTTGCCTTTTGATAGCTGTACACTATCCTGATGGCTATTGGATGTCCATAGTTTCTTGGCATCATCCACTTTTATATTTTAACAGGGTCATATCAGCTGGAGTCATGAGAGACTAGATGAGTAGAAACCAAGATATAGAAGCAAGTTGGCAGAGGAGGCTCACCCCAGAGTTGAGTAGTACCTTGATCTGTTCTTTTCTTTTTTGGGGGGGAAGATTAGCCCTGGGCTAACTACTGCCAATCCTCCTCTTTTTGCTGAGGAAGACTGGCCCTGAGCTAACATCCGTGCCCATCTTCCTCTACTTTATACGGGGGACGCCTACCACAGCATGGTGTGCCAAGCGGTGCCATGTCCGCACCCGGGATCCGAATCAGCGAACCCCAGGCCACCGAGAAGCGGAATGTGCGAACTTAACTGCAGCGCCACCAGGCCGGCCCCCCTTGATGTGTTATTAGAGGTCTTGCTGCTCTTAGGAACTAAAGCAAATACTGCTGTCTTAATCTATGGTGACTGTGGTTCCAGGGCATATCTTAGAACATGTGGTATGTGTGCCTTTGTGAGCATGTCTGTGTGTGTGTTTGAGGGGGTATTGGGGAATTCAAACTCTTCCTCAAAGATTCTGGTAGTAGTGAAGTTCTTGGAGGTTTTAAGTCTCTCCTTTTGTGCTCAGGTCTCACTGACATCATCCATCCTTGGTTACGGAGGCCAAAATGCTAAAGACATCATTTCCCGCTGGGAGTATCTTTTGTCTTTTTTCTTTCAAGTTGCCAGGCTACTGTTAGGGACAGATTCACTTCTTGAATTTCATTTCTCTTGCCTGATTATGGCTGTAATGTCGAAATTTCAGTTTTGGACTTTTAGGTGTGGCACGTACATGAACCTCTCATTTTATTTTATTTTAATTGCTTTTTAAATTCCCATGTCCAGTGTCTTGTTTTAATCTTATGTTTGGCAACCTAAAGCATTTTACTTCTAAAATTAATTCTCTAATTATATAGCATTTACATGGCTTGCGATGAAGATGTCAATTAGAGAGAGTCTAGGATCCAACTCTCAGTGTTTTGTTTTTTTAAGAGTAAGTAACTTATTTTGGTCAATGTAGGAAGAAGAGATTGAAAGGCTCCAATGAGTGGTGTAGTGTATGTGTGTTGTGTGCACGTGTGTGTGAACAGTTGCTTCCCCTCCCCCCTTCATGTTCTCCTCCTCTTCCTACTTCTTCTCTCATCCCCCACTCAAAAGAATTTTGCTGGCATTAGAAATATCCCTTAGGGGCCGGCCCGGTGGCGCAGCGGTTAAGTTCGCACGTTCCGCTTCTCGGCGGCCCAGGGTTCGCTGGTTCGGATCCCAGGTGCGGACATGGCACTGCTTGGCAGCCATGCTGTGGTGGGCGTCTCACGTGTAAACTAGAGGGGGATGGGCACGGATGTTGGCTCGGAGCCAGGCTTCCTCAGCAAAAAGAGGAGGACTGGCAGTAGTTAGCTGAGGGCTAATCTTCCTCCAAAAAAAAAGAAAAAAGAAAAATCCCTTAATGACTATACTTTTCAGATATTATCATCACTTCAGAATTTGTTAGCTGATTACAGAGGGATTCTAGGACAAATGTCATATGGGATAAAGCTCTTTGAGTCCAGAAATTTATCTCCCTCTATTGAAGTCATACTAATTTTCAGGCATACTGAGCAATTCATGGCCTCCAAGTATTAACAAATAAAAAAATTTGACTCTGTGTAATAACACCTTTACTCACCTAGTCTTATGGTCCTCCGATTTTGTTAGAGGATCCAATGGCTGAAAAATGCACTGGAACTAATAATGGTCAGACAAATAGTAAATCCCCATTTTCTTTACAGTAGATGCGTTCTACACAAATCACCAGCTCTAGTAGTAATTTGAGTGGGCAGCTGTTCACATGACATTATAATATAATGTACACCAAGAACTGTGGCTGCCCTAGATAATATTCGACTTTAGCAAACTCTGGTATCTGGAATTTCTTCCTAGCTGCTTTGGATTGTTAACCCATAGAAGTCTGGGATTAAACAGTGTTGTTTCTGGAAGGATTAATGAAATCAGTAGAAATGGCTTTTGTTTAGTGAGTACTTACTGTGTGCCAGGCGCTGCTCTAAGGGCTTTATGTGCCTTATTTTGTTTAATCCTCACAACAGACTTGGGAGGTCTTATCCCCCTTTTATGCATAAGGACACTGAAGGTCAAACAACTAATAAGTGCAGCTGGTCATAAGTCAAGTGACCGCTGTGGGAATGGGGCAAAGGAGAGGTAAGTAATGACTGAGGACACAGAGTAGAGAAAGCCTCATTTCCTATGGGAGTGTGAGTCTGGAGTTGCTTGAGATAATGCCTAAGAGACGTGGCAGCAACAATGTTGACTAGGCTTAGTCCACATGTGAACTTTGACCTTTGCCTTTCCATCATGGTTTAAGTTTGCAAACTTCAGATGGGGACATTGCCTCATGTGTGTAAAGCCTGCCATTGAGTTAAGCTGACACTCGTGGAACTTGAATTTCCCAGTACCCCACAGACACACACTCACAAAGGCAAACATACCACACGTTCTAGGATATGCCCTAGAACCATAGTCACCATCAATTAAGACGGCAGCATTTGCTTTCATTCCTTAGAGAAGTGAGACCCCTGGATGAGGATCTCAAGTTCTAGTGAACCAGGAATTCTCCAGGCAAAGTGAACCGAACCTAAGAGAATGTTGACTCACACTTTTCTGTGTAGTCATACTTCTGGACAGGTCATCCTGTGTGTCCTAGGGTAAATGGTGGCTAAATTATCACCCATCTTTAAACATTTTCACTTAACAGAGTTGCCAAATGGCTCTTTAATCCTGATTTACTGTCAAGCTTTGGAACCACAAATTTTTTCTTAGTCCGTTCTAGGATTTTCTGAATTGGTGAAGCCCTTAACCCACTTCTCCAGGTATCACAACTCCTGTAGTCTTTTCTTTGCCAAAGGTAAGTCTATATTATCTTCTTCTTACACCCTTTTAGTGGAAAGTACCTATTTTTTTCCTAGGTACCCTACTGCTTTCTCTCTCCCCTTGCAATGCAATAGAAAGAGAAGTCACGCAGCAGTATGAAATGGGGGACTTTTCTGGGCTGATTTTCCCATTGAATCAGAATGGAAATTTATAGTCATACTGCTTTCCATCAAGTATTTGCAAGTTCTCAGGCAATCAGTGCTCTGATCAGTGGTTCTCACAGGTAATGCCAGCTTAGCCTGCTCTCAATAGAGACTGCCCTTTATTACAGGGACACTTGTCCTTTTGGCAGATTTTTTTTTCTAAAGCAGAGGAAATAGAGATATAAAATTGTTTCCTCAATCACTGTAATCACAGACCAAACCATCATCATACCAATATTATTTGTTAAGCTTTTTAATTTCACCAACAATACATGGCAGTTGTAGATTTTTTTTGAAAAAATAAAGAGCTAAAAAGAAAATAAATAAAAACTCAAAATCTTTCCACCCAGAGATGAGGTCTGATCTCGTAAGTTCTGTCAACTATTGCATTCCATGTCGCTTACTCATTAAATATTGAGAAACAGATAGTACTTTTGTTATGATGGTGACTTGTCAATAATTACCCAGAGTTAATTTACAAAGATTTGAAATTATGGCCATAATAGAAAAATCAGGTTTTTATTTTCTCAGTTGGAAACTAGAGAGGAAAATAAAAAAGATGTAGTGGCAAAAAAACATTTTCTAAGTGTGCATTTGTATTGGGTGGTTCCAGTTTGAAGACAGAGAAAAGGTTTTAACTCCTGCCTTCCTGATTCATTCTTAGAAATAAGTAGAATTGTTTTCCCAACATAACCTTAGAACACCCACAAGTAAAGAGGCACTGGTAGCAGGAGGAATTTGGGAAGGGGAAATGGCAATTTGAAGGATTTTAATTTAGAAACTACCACCTTTTGGAACACACAAGATCTGGCCATGGCATTGGCCCCAGGCTTTACTTGTCTTTAGTAAGGGTATTAGTTTCAAAATGAAAGAGGGGCTTCAAACCACAGGTCAAGATTTGGAGAAAATTCAGCAAAATGATATTAAGTCTTTTATGATGTCTACCTTTATGCTTACAGTTCCCCTATGGTACAAACAGATCTAATCTTCTGAAAATGCCCTCAGATATCACCAGTAGAAAGTAAAGGAGTGGGTGAGTCAGGGGGTCAGCCAGAAGCAAACAAATGGGTTTGGACATGTCACCCCAACAGCCCACACAGAGTGGCTGGCTACAGCTTCCCCTAGGATCCCCTTGGTGATCGCAGTTAAATGTAGTTGGAGCTTTGCCTCTCAGCTTTGTCCTCTTGGAGTCATCTGCCTCATTTGCTGATGGGTTTCTGTTCTTGAAACTCTGAAAAGGAAATCTTCTGTTTCTCCATCCCTACTTGTCAGACAGGAAAGGACTAGCAATTTTACCTACTGTGCATAGTCTCTAAAAATTTATTTTGAAGATTTCCTGTATTAGAAAAGCAATTTAAGAAAGCGGAAATGTAACAAGCAGAAACAAATACACAAAAAAGTGTTACTAAAAACAAAAATACAGCTGAAGAGTAGACCTGTCCAAAACTGACCAGCTAGGTAGTCTTGATGGAGTAAAAACGTGTTTGTTCTGTTGACAAGAAAAAAGAAAGGCAATTAGAAATTCTTGGAAAAACACAAATTTGCAAAGGAAATCCCAACTCAGCTATAAAGTAAACTAAACTGTGACAGAACTCTGAGTAATTGATGTATAAGAAAAAAGAATACATTTGATGTTTGGAACTGGTATAATAACAAAGGATTGTATCTCCTTTAACTGATCTGGTCTCACTGTCTGGATCTGCACTGAATAAAAATATTTACCTAATCATAATATTAGAAACATTTTATTAGTTTGCAATTTTTAGAATTGCATAAAGTGCAAGAGATAAATTATGTTTACTAAACAAAATGGAAATGCTATAAAGCTTGACGTTGTGAAATAATGATAGGGATAAAATCTAAGAAATAGAAGGGGCTGGAAGGGAGAGTGAAGCATAAGGTCATACATTTTCTCTGACTTCATAATGGATGGTTGACTGGTACTCTTTCATCTTGAGAAATAGAGATTTAGGTATATAATTATGTGATTAAAGTAACCAATAAAAGATTATGTACATGAAGGAGACAAAAGGGGAAGGAGGCGGTATATCCTCAAATCTTTTTCTCTCATACTAGGGAATCAATATAAATTGCTCACAAGTTTCTAGGGCATACAGGAGCAAGGCAAGCTTGTACTTTTCACTCCATGTCCTTGTTTAATTTGTTTTCTTTTTTATTATCCAGGTGTATCTTGTGAAATTAACAAAAAACAAAGGCAAACGTGTGATCTATAAGAAATTGTGTTAAGCAATTACGCTAGCAAAACTTCATTAAATTTCCCTGTGAGGAGAAATAAGAGTCTCAAATGCAATAACAAGGCATGATTTGTTTCCATGTTGTTTGCAGGAAAACTACCGGAACAAGATGGCCCCAAGGTTGACAATAAATAGGCAGGCACATGTTCTAGGCAAGTGCGAGCAAAAAGGAAGCAGGGCTGGCCATATTAGCATGGGACAATTTCAAGGCAAAAAGCATTAGGTGGACAAGAGGGGATATTTATATTTTATAGTTCTAGTCCACCAAGAAATTGCCGTGGTTGTGGATCTTCACACACAGAAAAACAGTCCTGAAATTGGTAAAGCAAAACTCTTAGGAGATAAAATAATTCAAAAATAAGGTAAGATAATGTTAGCACAGAGAAAATTAGAATAACCATTAAATGGGTTAATGTAATATTAAAAAACAAGTATACTTAAAAAACAATGTCTGCATCTACAAAGGAATCTTGAATGGCAGGGCTCTTGGGGGTGAGGGGTTTGGAAGGGTACAGGCAGTTTATCCTAATCTTAACTTTCAGTCACTTTCTAGTAGAAGGAAGGAAAGGTTTTATTTCTGTGACATTTTCTCATGGTAAAATTTCATAAAATTGAAAACTCAGAGATAAAGGTATTATCAGGCAATACTGTCATGGTTTTTGGTATATGAGCTATAAATTCTGTTCTTATCACTCAGTCACTGAGAAGTAGGACTGCTGATGTTCCCAACTCAGTAACGCAGAGTGACCCAAGCAAGAGACAGTACTATTGACCTTCATTCTTCTCCATCCAACCCAATGCCCTTCCTGCTTCTGTGGATTCTAGTCGATATAGACATTTTAGTGGCACGGCTCGCTTCCTCTCATGGAAGCCAAGGTTGAGTGCAAGAGGAGGTCTGCTCGGTGCCTGTGCAAATGTCAGGTGGAGGGTTAGGGAGGAGGCTGGCAGGAGACGAGGAAGATGTGCTTTGAGCATCAGGAAAAGCTTTTCTAGCACTAGAGACTTGGAAGAGGAATCTATATCTGAGCCAGAGAGCACATTTGGTTTAAAAATCAAAAACAAAAACCAAGCCTCCTGTGATCAAGTAGCATGGTGATCTTATTACAATCTTTAGACAATAGATATTTTTAATACATTTGGTGCTTAACATAGAACATGTGTATGTCCTGTTTTATCAGAAATTTTTAAGGAAATTTATTAATGGACAACCAGAATGAATATACATGGTAGCAGTTCCTTACCTTCAAGCCCCTCCCCCGCCTTTTCATAATGTACTGATTTGAAACGTTCGTGAAATCAACACAAATTAACTTAGTGAATGGCTACTCCCCAACGCGTGCCTGCAGAGAAGAGAAGGCTTATTCTGGATGGACTCCATACAAGATGGTCTGCAAGGCTTATTCTAACACGTGGACTGGAAACAGGGTAGATCTCTGATCTGACTCATACCTGTTTATGTTTCTTAATCTTTGAAGATCTCAACGAGCTAGGTTCCCCAGCTTGAGGAATTTTTCTTACTGGATTTATTAATGCCATTATTTGGCAATGATTTATCTGAATTCAAACATCAGGAGAGTTAAGGAAAGTAGCATTTTCAAGGGATTAAAACTGGCCTAACACTGTATTCTTGCTTTGTTTAGTTTCTTAAAAATTGCTATCAGGTTTTTTTTTTTTTTTTATTAATGTTATGATAGATTACAACCTTGTGAGATTTCAGTTGTACGTTTTTGTTAGTCATGTTGTGGGTACACCGCTTCCCCCTCTGTGCCCTCCCCCCACCCCCCCTTTTCCCTGGTAACCACCGATCAGATCTCCTTATCAATATACTAACTTCCACCTATGAGTGGAGTCATATAGAGTTCGTCTTTCTCTGACTGGCTTATTTCGCTTAACATAATACCCTCGAGGTCCATCCACGTTGTTGTGAATGGGCCAATTTTGTCTTTTTTTATGGCTGAGTAGTATTCCATTGTGTATATATACCACATCTTATTTATCCAATCATCAGTTTCTGGGCATGTAGGCTGGTTCCACGTCTTGGCTATTGTAAATAATGCTGCGATGAACATAGGGGTGCAACGGACTCTTGAGATTTCTGATATCAGGTTCTTAGGATAGATACCCAGTAATGGGATGGCTGGGTCATAGGGTATTTCTATTTTTAACTTTTTGAGAAATCTCCATACTGTTTTCCATAGTGGCTGTACCAGTTTGCATTCCCACCAACAGTGTATGAGGGTTCTTTTTTCTCCACATCCTCTCCAACATTTGTCACTCTTGGTTTTGGATGTTTTTGCCAATCTAACGGGTGTAAGGTGATATCTTAGTGTAGTTTTGATTTGCATTTCCCTGATGATTAGCGATGATGAACATCTTTTCCTGTGTCTATTGGCCATATTCATATCTTCTTTTGGGAAATGTCTGTTCATGTCCTCTGCCCATTTTTTGATCGGGTTGTTTGTTTTTTTGTTGCTAATCAGTGTGAGTTCTTTGTATATTATGGAGATTAACCCTTTGTCAGATAAGTGGCTTGTAAATATTTTTTCCCAATTAGTGAGCTGTTTTTTTGTTTCAATCCTGTTTTCCCTTGCCTTGAAGAAGCTCTTTAGTCTGATGAAGTCCCATTTGTTTATTCTTTCTATTGTTTCCCTCAACTGAGGAGTTACAGTGTCCGAAAAGATTCTTTTGAAACTGATGTCAAAGAGTGTACTGCCTATATTCTCTTCCAAAAGACTTATTGTCTCAGGCCTAATCTTAAGGTCTTTGATCCATTTTGAGTTTATTTTGGTGTGTGGTGAAAAAGAATGGTCAATTTTCAATCTTTTGCATGTGGCTGTCCAGTTTTCCCAGCACCATTTGTTGAAGAGACTTTCTTTTCTCCATTGTAGGCCCTCAGCTCCTTTGTCGAAGATTAGCTGGACATAGATGTGTGGTTTTATCTCTGGGCTTTCAATTCTGTTCCATTGATCTGTGGACCTGTTTTTGTACCAGTACCATGCTGTTTTGATCACTGTAGCTTTGTAGTATGTTTTGAAATCGGGGATTGTGATTCTGCCGGCTTTGTTTTTGCTCAGGATTGCTTTAGCAATTCGCGGTCTTTTGTTGCCCCATATGAATTTTAGGATTGTTTGTTCAATTTCATTGAAGAATGTTCTTGGGATTCTGATTGGGATAGCATTGAATCTGTATATTGCTTTAGGTAGTATGGACATTTTAACTATGTTTATTCTTCCAATCCATGTGCAAGGAATGTCTTTCCATCTCTTTATGTCATCGTCAATTTCTTTCAAGAAAGTCTTGTAGTTTTCATTGTATAGATCCTTCACATCCTTGGTTAAGTTTATCCCAAGGTATTTTATTCTTTTCGTTGCGATTGTGAATGGGATTGAGTTCTTGAGTTCTTTTTCTGTTAGTTCATTGTTAGTGTATAGAAATGCTACTGATTTATGCACGTTAATTTTATACCCTGCTACTTTGCTGTAGTTGTTGATTATTTCTAATAGTTTTTCTATGGATTCTTTGGGGTTTTCTATATATAAGATCATGTCGTCTGCAAACAGCGAGAGTTTTACTTCTTCGTTACCTATTTGGATTCCTTTTATTTCTTTTTCCTGCCGAATTGCTCTGGCCAGCACCTCCAGTACTATGTTGAATAGGAGTGGTGAAAGTGGGCACCCTTGTCTTGTTCCTGTCCTCAGAGGGATGGCTTCCAGTTTTTGTCCATTGAGTATGATGTTGGCTGTGGGTCTATCATATATGGCCTTTATTATGTTGAGGTACTTTCCTTCTATACCCATTTTACTGAGGGTTTTTATCATAAATGGGTGTTGGATCTTGTCGAATGCTTTCTCTGCATCTATTGAGATGATCATGTGGTTTTTGTTTTCATTTTGTTGATGTAGTGTATCACGTTGATTGACTTGCGGATGTTGAACCATCCCTGTGTCCCTGGTATAAATCCCACTTGATCATGGTGTATAATCTTTTTGATGTATTGCTGTACTCGGTTTGCCAGAATTTTGTTGAGGATTTTTGCATCTATGTTCATCAGTGATATCGGCCTGTAGTTCTCCTTCTTTGTGTTGTCCTTGTCAGGTTTGGGGATCAGAGTGATGTTGGCTTCATAGAATGTGTTAGGGAGTTCTCCATCTTTCTCAATTTTCTGGAACAGTTTGAGGAGAATCGGTATTAAGTCTTCTTTGAATGTTTGGTAGAATTCTCCAGAGAAGCCATCTGGTCCTGGAGTCTTATTTTTGGGGAGGTTTTTGATTACCGTTTCTATTTCCTTACTTGTGATTGGCCTATTCAGATTCTCCATTTCTTCCTGATTCAGTTTGGGGAGATTGTAGGAGTCTAGGAATTTGTCCATTTCTTCCAGGTTGTTCAATTTGTTGGCATATAGTTTTTCATAGTATTCTCTTATGATCTCTTGTATTTCATTGGTATCTGTTGTGATTTCTCCTCTGTCATTCCTAATTTTATTAATTTGCGCTTTCTCTCTTCTTTTCTTGGTGAGTCTGGCTAGGGGTTTGTCAATTTTGTTAATTCTTTCGAAGAACCAACTCTTTGTTTCATTGATCCTTTCTATTGTCTTTTTTGTTTCAATATCGTTTATTTCTGCTCTTATTTTTATTATTTCCCTCCTTCTACTGACTCTGGGCTTTGTTTGTTCTTCTTTTTCTAGTTCTGTTAGGTGTCGTTTGATGTTGATTATGTGAGCTTTTTCTTGTTTGGTGAGGTGAGCCTGTATTGCGATGAATTTCCCTCTTAGGACTGCTTTTGCTGCATCCCAAATAATTTGGTATGTCGTGTTCTCATTTTCATTAGTCTCCAGATAAAATTTGATTTCTTCTTTAATTTCTTCAATGATCCATTGTTTGTTGAGAAGCGTGTTGTTTAGTCTCCACATTTTTGCACCTTTCTCTGCTTTTTTCTTGTAGTTGATTTCTAGTTTAATAGCATTATGATCAGAAAAGATGCTTGATATTATTTCAACTCTCTTGTATTTATTGATGTTTGCTTTGGTTCCCAAAATATGGTCAATCCTTGAGAATGTTCCATGTGCACTTGAGAAGAATGTGTAACCTGCTGTTTTTGGATGAAGTGTTCTATATATATCTATTAAGTCCATCTGGTCTAATTTTTCATTTAATTCTATTATTTCCTTGTTGATTTTCTGTTTGGATGTTCTGTCCATTGGTGTTAATGGTGTGTTGAGGTCCCCTACTATTATTGTATTGTTGTTGATGTCTTCTTTTAGTTCTATTAAGAGTTGCTTTACAAATTTTGGTGCTCCTGTGTTGGGTGCGTATATATTTATAAGTGTTATGTCTTCTTGGTGGAGAGTCCCTTTTATCATTATATACTGTCCCTCTTTATCTTTCTTTATCTGTTTTGCTTTGAAATCTACCTTGTCTGATATTAGTATAGCGACACCTGCTTTCTTTTGTTCATTATTAGCTTGGCGTATTGTTCTCCATCCCTTCACTCTGAGTCTGTGTTTGTCTTTGGGGCTGAGGTGTGTTTCCTGGAGGCAGCATATTGTTGGATCTTGTTCTTTGATCCATCCTGCCACTGTGTGTCTTTTGATTGGGGAGTTCAATCCATTTACATTTAGAGTGATTATTGAGATGTGGGGGCCTACCACTACCATTTTGTGTCTTGTTTTCCGGTTTTCTTCAATTTCCTTTGTTTCTCGTCCTATGGTTTAATCTGTTCTGATGTAGAGCTGCTACTCTCTGTTGTTGTCCTTCTACTTATCTCCTCTGCTCTTGGTTTTGTAGCCCCTTTCCTTTTTTGGATTTTTCAGGAATGAGGGTTTTCCTGAGGATTTCCTGTAGAGGAGGTTTTGTGTCAATGAACTCCCTTAATTTTTGTTTATCTGGGAAAGTTTTTATTTCTCCATCGTATTTGAAGGATATTTTCGCTGGGTAGAGAATTCTCGGCTGTAGATTTTTGTCCTTCAGATTTTTGAATATATCATTCCACTCTCTTCTAGCCTGTAAAGTTTCTGCTGAGAAATCTGCTGATAGCCTGATGGGGGTTCCTTTGTAGGTTAGTTTCTTTTGCCTGGCTGTCCTTGGTATTTTCTCCTTGTTGTTGACTTTTGCTAGCTTCACTACTATATGCCGTGGAGTTGGTCTTCTTGCATTGATAAAGTTTGGAGATCTATTGGCTTCTGTCACCTGAAGATCCATCTCTCTCACCAGATTTGGGAAGTTCTCAGCCATTATTTCTTTGAATAGGCTTTCTGCCCCTTTCTCCTTCTCTTCTCCCTCTGGTATACCTATAATCCTAACGTTGCATCTCCTAATTGTGTCTGATAATTCTCGGAAAGTTTCTTCATTTCTTTTTAGTCTTGCTTCTCTCTCCTCCTCTGCCTGCAGCAATTCTATATTGCCATCTTCCAAATTGCTAATTCTTTCCTCCATATTATCGGCCCTACTGTTCAGAGCATCTAGATTTTTCTTAATCTCCTCTATTGTGTTCTTCATTTCCAATATTTCTGTTTGGTTCTTCTTTATCGTATCAAACTCTTTTGTGACATAGCTCCTGAACTCATTGAGTTGTCGGTCAGAATTCTCTCTTAACTCATTGAGTATTTTAATGATGGCTGTTTTGAAGTCATCATCATTTAGGTTACATATCTCATTTTCTTTGGGATTGTTTTCTGTGTATTTGTTACTTTCTTTCTGTTCTGGAGATTTAATGTATTTTTTCATATTGCTTGATGTTGTTGATTTGTGCCTCCGCATGGAGATAGAGTTTAGTTGCTCCTTTCACTTGTTTCAGCTCCTGCGGTGGGGGAGCAGCTGTTTATACTGCACCAACCAGGAACCCTGTCCGCAGTTGCTAACTGGGCCTGGGCCCCTCCTCGTAGCCACAGTGGTCCTTGGATTCCCTCCTCTGCCGTGGGGGCCGTCACAGGGGGGCTTCAGGCTGCTGGTGCCTACTGTTGCAGCCCACCTAGATGTGCTCCCTCCTTGGGGTCTGCAACGGTGTTATGGGCTTTTCCAGCAGCCAGGGGTGGGATCACTTATATTTGTCGCTCCGTTGCTGTCAGCACCCACAAAATCTCACTTGTCCTCTATGGGTCGCAGGAGAGCTATTGGCATCTTCTACAGTCTGTGGTTAGTTCACCTATCTATGCTGCTTTTGCCCTGGGGTCTTCTAGCCTTGTGGCTGCCGGCTGGGTGTCTTCTACTGGTGCTGTGCAGAGGCTTTCCCTAAGGCTGCTGTGAGCCTGTAGGGTTTCCCCCTAGGCTACGGAGCTGGGTCTCTGGAACTCCCCCCAGCCCCAGTCCTCTCTGAGATCTCTGGCTATCCCTAGTCCCACAGGGTGGACAACGGCAGCTGGGGGTCGCCCCGCCCTCTGGGATTCTCTCCGGGACTCTCCCGGAGC
>NC_060286.1:16752759-16769312 GCF_021613505.1 Equus quagga
AAACTTCCCCCAGCCCCAGTCCTCTCCGAGATCTCCGGCAATCCCTACTCCCACGGGGCGGGCAACAGCAGCTGGGAGACCTCCGTACCCTCAGCGACTTTCTCTGGGACCCTCCGGGCGCCGCGAACACCAGGAAGGGTCTCCCCACCAATGGCGGGGAGAGACTCTCCCCGCGGGCTCAGGTGTGCAACTCCAAAGTTTCCCTCTGAGTTTAGGAGTAATTGCGGGGGGTTTAGGTAGGGTTCTGGTCACCTGTTTACACCGTTGCTCCTCTGTTGTGTGCTCGCTTCTGCCCTAGATGTGTGTAGATCCTCTGGGGGCGTCCGTTGGAAGAAAGCCGCTTGCGGGTACTAGGCTGCTCGGTCGGGGTTGGAGAGTTTTCACCTATTTCCACATCCTCCTGGAGGAAAGTCCATCCGCTTTCCGATGTATAGTCGCGTGGGTATCTCAGACGTCCTGAGATGCTGTCTGGATATCCTTTGTCAAGCGATAAGTGTCCAAATAATTGTAGACTCGAAGGGGGAGAGACAAAGAGGACTGCTCACGGTGCCATCTTGGATCTTCCTCCGCTATCAGGTTTTATAGGTAAGAAAGCTGAGACATTTTTGCAAGTGCATTAACTCTCAAAGGCCACAAGAGTATCTTTTTAGAAAATGTGTTGATAAAGTTGAGTGGATACAATTTCAGACCCCCAAAAGTTCTTTCAGCCGTCTCATGTTCAGGTCAGAGCTGATGTTGGTTCAGATTTTCATTGTAAGTTATAAAACAGTGTTTTCCACAAAGTGTGGTTCAGGCGTCTCTGGCATCAGAATGGCCCCGAGTGCTGGTGAAGAAGGCAGCTTCCAGGTCCTAACCTCCAGATTCGGATTCCATAGGTCTGGGGGGATCCTTAGGAATCCACATTATAGCCCTGTCTCCAGGAAGTTTGTAGGGCCCTGAAGTTTGCGAACCACTGCTAAGGACCATTAAATTTCTGCAGGCAAACCTATTTTTCTGTTTTCATTTTATGTCATTACAAAGTAGGAGTTTCAGAATTCATTTCTGGTAAAACTGGAACACTGTCTTCAAATTAATAAGAGCCTTGCTGTGTAGGAGAGATTCTCTTCAAAATTCCTCTGTGAAATTGATCTTAAAAAGACCTGCTGACTCAAATGCTAGACAGATCTGCCCTCTGTTGGACTGCTGCCTGTCAGAATTGCTGACCTTACGCGTATGTATTCAAATGCTCCCTGAAAGTCAACACATCTTCTCAGAAGTTTCTAGTGGAAAAGAACTGAGCCTGTCAGTTGATTTTAAAAGAAAGAAATTGAGATAAGACAAAATGGTTTAGATAAATTTTACATCACAAGAGTAGAGGGAAAAAGAGAATACAAATTTCCATAACTTCTATCAACTATCTTTTGGGTGAGAGTATCATGAAATAAATAACTCCTCCTTCCCCGCAAAATAATAAATATTAGATATAGCCATCATGCCTAGTGATTTCTGATGTGTCAGAGATTATATTGATTTCTCATAGAAATATGAAGAATATAACCCTTAAAAACTGGGAATTCTTACATTAGAAATTGGATTTTTTTTGCTGTTCTTTGGGAGATTTTTCTCCTTTCTTCCTAACAGTTCTCAATTAGCTACACTAGAGCCATCTTTGGCCAGCAAGGTGAAGGAGCTGCTGTGCTCGAAGATGATGGTGCCGAAAGTTCCGTCTCTGATCCCGATACCAGTCCAAATAACGAGAACAGTCTTGGGTGAAAAAGGAAAGGCTTTACTTTGCCAGGCAGAGGGAGCAAAGCAAGGGCCAGTGCACCAAAAGTTGCTTGCTCCCGGTTTAGAAATGGGTAGGGGTTTTTATTTGGGGTTTTAGGTAGGGGAGGGGAGTCATAGACTTCTTGGTCAGCATTCTCACTTTGGCCCATGTCTGGGGCTGCTTCCAGCAGAGGAGATGAAGGATTTCTCAGATGAGTGTCCTTGGCTGTGTATCTCCATGGTGGAAGGTAGACTCTGATGTCAGGATGCCTAGGAGTTGGGCCTGGGAAGCTTCAGTTTCTTGATATTCTCTGGACATTAGTTTCTCTGTAAAGGGAACTTCAAGGTCCTGTGATTAGCCACAACTTTAGTGGGAGCCCAGCATGAGGTCATCTGGACTTTAGCAATTTGTAACTTCTATTTGGCTCTTTAGCTCAGGGGGTCAGAGGTTAAAGAAACAAATATTTACATGTGAGTGAAACTAAAGAACCAAGGACCTGGGATTGCGTGTCTTTAGTTTTAACTTATATATACTGGGTTCACTGTAGGGAAACCAATATCAGGGCTGATACTAAGAGCTGGTAACAATGACAGTTCTGCACCTTGCCTGACAACTTTGAGATTCTTGCTTCTAAAGTGAGATGGAACCTAGAAGATGGAATGATTCTAGCTTATTAGTGTTTGACTTTGATTAGAATCATTGAAAATCCCTTGAATTTTCTTCTCACTGGTTTGGGTTCTGTTGTCTTTACTGATAGAATTTTCTTTTCCTTCCATTCTTTGGAACTCTAGTCCACAGAATTAGAATAGTCGTAATGCTTGGTTCATGACATACCACCAACTGTCCATTCATGACCTTCTTTTATTCTACTTATTTTTTAAAGGAAGACCTGTGCACATATTGCCTAGTCATAGAATCAGAACATCATTTATTTGTTACATCTATCTCTGTAAGTCTCTTTTACCTTATTCCTTTGCCTCCCCATCCCTCTGCCACCAGAGGTAACCACTAATCTGGACATAGTTTGTTGTCCTCTTGCTTTATCCCGCCTCTTTATCTACATGGATGCTTAAGTGATCCGTTTCGCTTTTCCTGGCTTTGAACTTAATGAAGAGATAGCACCCCTGGCTTACACAGCCTCATAAGACTTGCTTTTTCACTCACCATTATGTTACTGAGACTCATCTGTGCTGTCACTGCTGTGTAATATTTTGTTTTGTGATTATACTGCAATTCATCCATAAATTACAGTATAATTTATTCATACTTCTGTCACTGGGCATTTAGGGTGTCTCCCGTTTTTGCTTCTATGATCAAGGCTGCTTTGGTGCATATGTGCTGAGGTTTCCCTGGTGTCTAAACCCAAAGGTGGAAGAGCAGCCACTGCTGTGATGCAGGATGCGAGATTGTTCTACTTTACAAGATAGTGTGAAAGTGCTTTCGGAAGCGATTGTATCAATTTACACTCCCCCCAGCAGTGCAGAAAAGATTCTGTTAAACCCCCTCTTCACCACCCCTTTGTATTTTCAGACTTATTTATTTTTGCCAATTTTGTTGGTGTAAATCTACTGACATACTTTGAAAGTATTTTGTCTATCACTTAGAAAAAAGGGAATAAGATTTGGTTCCCTTCGTGTGTATTGGCTAGAAAACCATTAAATGATCATGCCCGCTTAGTTTAATCTAACTAACCGCATTTTTCTCCCTGTTATCTCACTATATATAGTTGAACCTTCTTTTCCCATACTTCCTAAAAATATTAAAACTTTGCACAGTGGAATCACTTGGGCAATTTTTAAAAATACTAATGCCTAGACCCCACCTCCAGAGACTCTGACTTACTTGTCTGAGGTGCAGCCCTGAACATAAGGAGTTTTAAAAGCTTCCCAGGTGATTCTAATGTGCAGTCAAGGTTGAGAATCATTACTTTAAATTGTAGAAATCTTGATAAGCAAGTAGAAGCTCAAGGTAGCCTGATAGTGTTAATTATTTTTCTTCTCTAAAGTGTAAATTTTGTGTTGTTTTGGAGAATTCCCTTGCCTCTTAATTTCAAGTTCAGCAACCTTTGAGGGGGTTTTTTGTGTTATTGATAGAATAAAATAGCAGGCATTCAATGAAAGTTATTATGGGCTAGTGATTGTGCTTGACACTTATTTTATGTTTAAAAATATGGATCTCAAAGTTTAGTGTTCATAAGAATCACCAGGGAAGTTTTTTGTATGTTTTGTACAATGCAGACCTTGAGTCAAAAGTTCTGATTTTGAGCCCAGGAATCTGTAGTCTTTTTTTTTTTATAGCATGCATTAATATTTATTTATTATTGGGAGTGCATGCTTAAAAAGTCTTTTTTTATTCAAATATAGTTGACATACAATGTTCTTAGATTCAGGTGTATAACATAGTGTTCAACATTTAGACACGTTACGGAATGATTACCACGATAAGTCTAGCAACCATCTGTCACCATATACAGTTCTTACTCTAAAAAGCATGTCAGGTGACTATGGTGCAGGTGGTTCTAGGAGTACCAGTGGAGGAAATCTGCCTTGTCATATCCTGTGGTGTAGACCATATTCTCATTTACAGCTGAGAGGACGTGAAGCTCAGAGAAGTTAGGAAACCTGCACCAGGTCACACAGCTACCTAGTGGTCAAGCCTTTGCTCTGCTTGTTCTTAGCCCTGCTTGTAGTGAGCCTCCAGCAAGGCCTCCAGCACGTGGGAAAGTGTGCCAGAGTTTGGAACGTGTGTTATCTTCTCTACGCTTACATTCTTTCCTAATCTGGGGATGACTCTCTGTCTACTGAAAAAAAATAACCTTTGATGTCTTACCAAAATCCACCTCATTCCTGCGGACCTTCAGGTGGGCTGCCTTCTAGCCACGGTCCTGGGCTGCCTCTGGTGTGCCTCGTTTCATAGGTTTGTAACCGAGAGCAAACGTGTTTTTTTAGACTTGCATGTACAAGTTTTATTTACCTCTGAGCTTTGATTATTTAGGACATTTTGGGTTGCAAGGGAGAGAACAGCAAGCCAAGCAAGGAAAAGGGAACTTACTGTTTATGTGACAAAGAGTAGGACGGGGTGCAGCTGAGGTGCAGGGACCACTCGGCGCTCAGGGTCCTCAGCCTCTGTCCCTCTTGGAATGATGGTGTCCCCCTATGACTGGCTTCCCCCACTGAGTGGCAGATGCAGCTTTTGGTAAGAGTACTGTCTTGTCCTTCACAGTTTCCCTGGAAAAGGAGTGCATTGCCCATCCTAGCACCAGAGTGCACATCTGGGAGGGCTTGGGCTTGGTTTGGTTACACATCTGACCAGGATCAGTTAACTCTGCACAGAAGATGGGGCACAGTGACTGTCAGCCTCATGGTGGGAATGGAGAAAGGAGCAGTGTTCCTGTAAAACGGGGACTGTGTCCCAGATAAGGGGTGGAGGGTTGCTGAGCAGTCAAAGCAATCGATCTCTGATTCGGTGTGTCTGTGACTAATTTTGGGGGCACAGTGACTTTATATCTTTGGCTTTTTGTATCGTCAAAGTGTGGAGCTTTGTTTATGTATAAGTGACTTTCTCTGGCACACCAATCCCCAGAGATAACCAAAGATAAGGCTAAACATGTTTTCTTGCCTGCCGTTGGCTCAGAACTCTCAATTTTGATTTTGAGGTGGAAGATTTTTCTTAAAAAACTGTACATAAAGAATTTTTATTAAAAACTGAACTTGCAAAAAAGTCAGATGTGTTATATTTTTGTCCTGATTTGACTCTAAAACAATGGCTTTAGTTGATGATGACTTCCATGTAGTTTTAAGAATTATTTCTAAACTCATGTACGAATGGATACAAGTATTTCTGTGCGCATTTTAAAAACTTATATTCAGTGCATGTTCTCCTCCAAAAATTAGGACTTCACCGTGAAATCTGGGCCCTTGGCCTGTGTAGTTTCAATTACGTTCATATTGTATGGCATCTGCAACCATCTATCATACAGCTGCGCACGTCTACATGAAGTGCAATATGCTTTTAAGTTTCCAGTCCATTTGTGAGCAGATGGTAGCTTGTCAAGGAAACTTCATGATGTTTGTGTCCATATTTTGCCATGAAAGGCTCATAGTCACTCTGAATAATTACATATCCTTCTCATGTTACCTGTGATAAGTGCAATGCCGCCATATGTGTTGGTGTTGTGATATATGTCTTTTCTATGCGAAGACAATCAAATTTTACGTGCTACTGTAGGCACATTTCTGTCCACTGTGTGACATGTCAAGGGTGCTCCAGTTTGTATCTGCTGCTGCTTTAAGAAGGGTGTCGTAGGGTCTGTGGTACGCTTTTGCTTACTTCTCAGCTGGGTATTTCCGAGTGCCTTGGCTCCAGAAGAGCCACTGGTTCTGTTGGCTGCGTGCGAAGTGTGTCGGTTCGTTGAAGCTATTTCCCTTTACAGTACTCACTGTCAAGCTACTTCATAGGAAGTTTTGCTTTGCGATCACCTCCCCCTTCCCCTTAAGTGTTCTCATTTAACTTATTGTCAAACTAGCAGGCTTGAATTGCAGTGACTTCTTCTTGAATGACTTCCAAAAGGCTCATTCCAAGGACTTTTTGAGGGTCATTTTGTGCTTCTATTTAAGGCTATAGGTCATACAAAGTCAACTGCTCAAGAAACAGTGCTGTCACCCATGATCTCTTCAGGTTCTCATAATGTTCAGAAAGCTAGAATTTCATTCTTTGTAGAATTTCCATCTGGCTTGGCAAATAATGTTGAATTAGCTCCCCACGCTCTCCCAAGTCACTTGAAGGGTATGTTGACCTCTTCATTGTGTTTACTTCAGATCAGACCATCTCCGGATGCCATGAGACAAGAATGACATCTACGAATGACTGCCATTAAATCTGCCATGATGAAAATGTTTGCTTATCCTGGTGTATGATGCTGGTTATCATATTGTCAGTTCGTGACTTTTTTTTTGCTTGTCATCTTCTATGTGAGTATTCCCAGAGCACAGGCATTGACTT
Source organism: Equus quagga (assembly GCF_021613505.1). NCBI lineage: Eukaryota > Metazoa > Chordata > Mammalia > Perissodactyla > Equidae > Equus > Equus quagga. The sequence goes on from NC_060286.1 coordinate 16,759,508, forward strand.
GCAGAAGGCGTGCCTGTAATCAATCCAGTTTTCTGAGATGTGCTGAGGCTTCAACAAGGGTCTTAAAAACTTGTGTTAGAATACCCATCTTCAGGAAATTTTCTTTGAAGTTGATGCAATGAAACAGCTGGCAATTAAGAATATGTTTTGAGGTGGTTTTCTTTTAATGGGAGTATATGCTCATCCTCATTCTCTTTCCAGTGTTCCTGGTGTTAAATATTTTAAGAGAGCTAGTTAGAGTTGGGGGAGGTCCTTCTTTGGCTGTGAAATGACTATGACAAAACTCTGAAATCACATGGTTATTCATTATTAAAAAAGGGTGCTTATTCTTTATAACTTATTCTTTATAACAGCCTCTATGAGATAGGTATAAAAAGTGTTTTTTGTTTTTATTTTTGGCTAAAAAAAGTGGCTTTAGTTTTTGTTATTTAAAAGTAATCTTTAAATTTGTGAAAGGAGAACCTAATTAGTGATCACCCAATCTAATTCTCTCACTTTATGACTGAAGAAATTGAATTCCAAAGAGATTGTCACTTGCTTTTGGTCTCACAGCCATTTAGTGGCCCAACGAATTGTTTTCCAGTCCAAAGATGATTTCGTGGATAAAAGCACATTATTTGAGACCTATTCTCAGATTACTGACTGGGTAACATTTTACCAATCATCTAATATTTCTAGACCTTGGTTTCTTTATCTGTAAAATGGATTATTGTGAATGTTACGTTAGACTGCCTCTAAAAAAGTAATTACTACAGTGCCTAGCATCAAGTAAGTTAATTTATGTCAGCAGCTCACAACTAGATTTATTTTCAATATTCTTGTCTCTGGGATGGTGGAAACCAGAGCAGGATAGCAATTATTCAGCTTTTATTATGCCTTTGTTTGGAAACCTTGTATGTCTGCATCTATTCCGTCATTTAAAATTCTCCTAGTGTAATATAGAAGGGTTTACCTGAAGGAAGAGTGGCGACATTGGGAGAGTCTGAAGAGAACTTGTCATGTGTCGGTTCACTCCAAAGCTGAATGAGGTCTTTTTTTTCTTACTTGTGCGTTCTCGTTTAACTGTGAAGTACCCTGGCACTTAAAACAAGGTGCCGTATTGTTTTAAAAGTGGCGCTGTGTTTTGAACCCATGCTTCAGAGAAGAGATGTGTTTCAGTATCACCTATTCATGACACGTTACTTCTTGTTACGGACTGAGTGTTTGTGTGCCTCCCCAGTGGGTATTTTGAAACTCTACCCCAATGTGATGGTATTTGGAGATGGGGCCTTATGGAAGGTGATTAGAGTTAGATTATGTCATGAGGGTGGGACCATCATGATGGGATTTAGCTTTATGAAAGGAGAGAGAGAGAGAGAATGAAAGAGAGAGAGCAAGCTCTGTTTGAGCATGCGAGGACTCATTGAGGAGAGCTCTCATCAGAAACTGAACCCTGCTGGACCTTGACCTGGACTTCCCAGCCTCCAGAACTGTGAGAAAATAAATTTCTGTTGTTTAAGCCACCAGTCTTGGATTTTGTTATGGCAGCTGGAGCAGACTGACACCTCTGCTGGAGTGTGTGTTGTTCAGCCATCTGCTTCCTTGTTTGCCTAAATTACGCACTTTGAATACATCTCCTTGATGGAACAAGCGTGACTGTTCAGATGCATTGTGAATTTTCTCTTTTCTATCCACCAACATCCTATGTTGTGAGGGAATACTGGGAGAGGCACTCAGAGGGGAATAGGTCACCAAGCCCCTTTCCATTAGTTCTTTGACGATTTTTTTTTTAAGATTGGCCCTGAGCTAACATCTGTTGCTAATCTTCCTCTTTTTTTTTTTCCTTCTCCCCAAAGCCCCCTGGTACATAATTGTATATTCTAGTTGTAGGTCCTTCTAGTTGAGCTATGTAAGATGCCACCTCAGCATGGCTTGATGAACAGTGCTAGGTCTGTGCTGGTGAAACCCTGGGCTGCTGAAGCGGAGCCTGCGAACCTAACCTCTCGGCCACAGGACTGGCCCCCTTTGATGATTTAAAATCTCCTCTTATATGAATCAAGAGGTTGGGCAAATGTTGATGTCCATAGGTCTGTGTAGAACATGACAGCTTTATGATAAAATTATTTTGTATGGCATGTAAATAATTTCCCTCCAAGCATTCATTCATTTACTCTTCATTTCCATAATTGCTTACACTCTCTTCTTTATATTAAGCTTTCCTGTCCCCCATCACCTTTTTTTTTTTTTTTTTTTTACCATGGTCCATATGCTTTTATGTAACCTGAATTGTAAAAGACTGGAATACTGCAGATATTTCTCTACTTTCTCTGTTATTTTCTTATGAAGAGTACTTAGTCTGACCTATACAAATCTCTGCATGGACACCAACACTTTTTAGCTATTCATTAATCTTATCTTGTTTCTTTGGCTTCTGGATCACCCTTAGGTGATTTCGAAATCATCTGAGGTCAGAGCTCGTTTTTATCCAAATAGATAGGGTGCTGCTAGACCTGGATTATAGCCAAGAAAGATCTTATATCAAGTGCCTACGAAATTAGAAGCATCACCAAGGAAGCATCGGCAGAGTTTTGTTTACTGGTGTTTTATTCTCAAATATATTTTATGCATTGGTGATGGAAGCTATTGGTTGCTGTTGTGAAACTCCTAGGAGATATAGCATTGTTTAATTTTGCTTTTTGTTTTTGAGACATGAATTCTTTTCTTCCTTCCTTTCTTCTTTCCAGGGATTTTAACACTAGCAGTTGGGGCTATCCATTGAAGGCCATATGTGTATTCACATGTGCCTGGGTAGAATGTTTGAGGTAAAAAGGAATGTCTTTACCCACTATTATGCAAGCGTTATTATTCAAGCCTCTGTAAGGGGAATGTGACAGTCATAAAGGCTGCAAATATTCTGGCAGAATTGTAGGATTTCACCTTCCCTCTTCCTTTGAAGGCAGAGAGGAGCCATGTGACTTGCCTTGGCCAATGAAATGTGAGCCAAGTGCCAGAGGCTTTATGATCTGGTACGTGATCCACCACATGCTGTCCCATTGCTGTAGTGGTTATGAAAGCAGATGCTGAGATGGAGACTCTATCTTTCTGGGTCCTTAGTAGACTATGATAGACTGAATTGTAGCCAACATGTCTTAGACATGTGTCTTAAGCAGTATTCTGTGTTAGCATTTTCTTGGGGTAAAGAACTGTGATTTGGCATACCCAGTGCAACCTAACCTATTCTACTATTCCAGGGGTCAAAGATCTATCCTTAGGGAGTTTGTGACCAAATTGGGCAGAAAAGATGAATTTGCATAATGAAAAAAGAATGGGGCAGTTCACTGTACCCTTTATTTAGCCACATTTATTACTGAACAAGAGTGGAGCTGCTTGTAGCACAAGATTGAGCTTTTGAGCATATTCCTGAGACCCTGATGTCAACTTGGAAAAATACGTTTTTGTGAGATTTTCAGATCACAGTTGATCAAAACATCTATGCCGGTGATTAAGATTTGCTGTTAATTGACCAATGACTACATGATATCTTTAATCTGAAACTGGGGGTAAGAAGACCAATTATGAGTTGTCTCTCTACTGTTCTTTCTATCTTATGATCTACTTAGGAAATAGAATGAAAATCTTTAAAACAGTACAGATTTGCTTTGATGGCATCTAGTAGTCAAAATTATACTTTATCTTTTTGGTATGTGGGGGCAGCCTGCCTAACTACCATACTCATAGCTAATATTGGTTCAATTGGTAATTCATTCATTCCTTAAATTGGTAATTAATTGAGCAAACATTTATTGGGCATTTGGTATGAACCAGGCCCAGCTCTAGATGCTGTGGGTACAATGAGGAACAAGGCAGTGTCTAACTTCATGAATCTTACCTTTTAGTGAGAGAGTTGGGTAATAAACAAGTAACCAAATAAAGATGCAACATGACATTAGTGAATGAATACTATAAAGACAGGTAAAGCAGGGAGATGGGATAGAGAATGGCAAGGTGTGTGATTTTAGATAAGGTGGTCAGGAAAGGCCTCTCTGAGAAGGTGACATTTCAGCAAGAAACTAAAAGAAGTGAGGGGAAAAAACCATTGAATACCCTGGGAATTCTTTAGGCGATAGAAATAGCAATTGTGAAGGTTCTGAGGCCGGGACATCATAGGGTGTTTGGAGAATAACAAGGAGGTCAGTGTGGCTGGAGAGGGGTGAGCAAGGGAGAAACTAGTAGGTGATAAAGCCAAAGAGGTGATCCACTGCCAGATACCCAGGACTATCTGGACCTCTTCTACATCTGATGGGAAGCCATCAGCATTTTGAATGTGGGAGAGCCATGATCTGCTTTATGTTTTAAATGGATGACCCCAGAGCAGTCTGTAGAGGGCAGGAGAACAAACAGGAGGACAGGTTAAGAGGCTTATGCATGAGTCCAGGTGGGAGATGATGGGGCTTGGACGCAGTTGGTAAGTAATGGTTGCAAGAAGTGATTGGATTGCTGTTGGGATTTATGAGTGGATGTGGACTTTGACCGGAACATCTGGCTGAATGGTGATGCCATTTTCTTAGATAAGGACGATGTTTGAGATGATGTTATGTATTCAAGAGAAGATGACCATTGCATATATGATCCTGGAGTTTAGGGGAGAGACTAGGGCTGGAGGAATAGGGTTGGGTGTTCAATTGGTAGGTGGATTTAAATCTACGTGATCCCTAAGTGAGTGTAGTGGGCCAAGAGAAGATGTATAAGGACTGAGTCCTAGCTGAGGAGCTGAAAGGAACCAGTAAAGGGGACTAAGAAGGAACATCCATTGAGGATAGGAGGACAATCAGACAAGTGAAGTGTCTAAAAGCCTCTCAAAGAAGACAGAACCAAGAATGAGGGAGGAGTGAAGAACCGTGGGGAATGCTACAGGAGGTTAAAGACCTTGACCGCAACTTGAATGTTGGATGTAGCAGCATGAAATCATGTTGATGTTGACAATATCAGTGTCAGTAGTTGAGTGGGAGCAAAAGCTTGATTGGACTTGGTTCAGGTGAAAATGAGAAATGAAGAAATAGAGACAAGATACATAGTTCTTGAGAGATTTTTGCTACAGGGGGAGTGGTAGGGAAGAATTATATAGGACGTGAGGACAGAAATATTTAGCATTTTTTTTTGAAGATGAGAATTATTATAACATGTTTGAGAGCTGATGGGAATTATTAGGTAGAGAGGCAGGCATTGACAGAAGGATCTCTTTAATTAGGCAAGAGGGGATGAGATCTAGTGTGTCAAATATTGGATTGGCCACTTTAGCTGGAGAGTTGCGTGTTCTAGATGTGTACAGATACACACAGGTGAGTCTACTTAGTTGTGAGAAGATGCTGTGTTATCTTTTGCTTGCTCCTGTTAAGAAAAATAAGAATCAAGATCGTTAGATGGGTGTGAGGAAGGGGTAGAAGTATAAACTATTTTTCTAGCAGTAGGAGTCTACATTGGCCAGGGAAGTGTGGTAAGAACCTTGAGCAGAGCTGAGAGCCTTTTGAGATTACTCTCCTGTCTTTAAAGCAAAGCCAGCCAGTAGGGTTGTTTATTTTTTCTAGGTTGCATCAGTTTCTCTGGTGTAGGAAGAGAATCCAAGGATAATTGTATTTAATCAGGGTTGTAGTTTTGCCAATTGAATAATACGGAAGCAGAGAGAGGCAGAGATGGACTGGGGACAAATGCAAGGGAGTGATTATCATGTAGCACGATGGGCCAGGCTGGATGACAGGGAAGGTGAAGTCATAAGGCACATGATTGACCATGAAGAGGTGGTCAGGTCAGTGGATTCAGGGGCCACTGATGTCGAATGTTGAATTTGGGGTGCTACAGGGAATGAACTGGAGATATCTTGAAATAAAACGTTGGCAGCTTTGCTCAAGCTTAATCTCAAAAAGAGATATTTAAAAAATTACTTACTTTTGCTGCATGCCCGGGGAAAAATGTATTTTTCAAATATGACTTCAACTCATTTTGTACGAGGATGTTCACCCTGATATTCTTGGGCAAGTCATTAAAATTAGGCAACTATTTCTGTGTCTTCACCCAGAAAAGGAGATGAGAGAGAAAGCAGAATTGAATACTTCAGGATTGTTAGATGCCAGTGAATTTCACTGCTTTGTTGCAGTTTAACTGTCAGGCTAGAATTGCAGGGATGTCATTTCACTTGGGCCACCAAGCCTCACCAAAGGAGATGAAGTTGGAAGATAAGGTCTTGGTTGGCACAACAAAAGAAGCTATGCTGTGTCGCAAATGAGAGCTCATTGGGTAGATGGCATCTGCTTGGTGTTATATAATGGCACACAAAGAAATCTCCCTCCTATAGATTTGTCATGTGTGTTTATCTTGTGAAACATCAGCGAGTAAAACAACTTGCTTTGGAAATATAAAAATGTCCTCATCAAACATATGGCAATTGTAAAGTATGTTATATATGTAAATATATTTAATATCACAGATGAATCTGGTCATTATTTTTCACCATACCTAGGGCATTACTGGCCAGAACTGTTACAATAGTCAGATTTATTTTGTATTTATTGAACATCTACTCTAAGCATTCTCACATACATTGTGTGTTTAGGGGAAATTTTACCAATGATTAACATATGTTGTCTAGAAGGAGAGCCTTCTGAATTGAAACTAAAAAAATCATAATTGCCACTTTTATTAAATATCCAGCTGGCACACTTTAGAAATGTTATCTCAGCATCTAGCATTAGTTTTATTTCAGCTTCCAACTTGCCTGTTTATTTTATTCTATTTTGGAGGGGGGGATTAGGGTTACAAATTTTATTTTTTCCCTGAATTACTAGTTTTTATAAAATAGTTTACAGGTCAAGATTCATGAAGCTGTCGCGTGCTTTATCCCATAACTGTTGGCAACAACTATTTCTTGGAATAGTTTTAGATTGATTCCTGTAGTCATGTATGTTTGGGGGTGAACTGATGGTGCACAGTATCTTGTCTTAATCTGAATGTTGGTTTAATTTGGTAGAGTCAGGATGAGGTTCACTCATTGCCTAATTTACTCATCCTTGACTTCCCCATAAAATTTCTCCCTTTTAAAATTGTCTTCCTATTACCATACTCTTCTTATCCTTAAAACAACAGCAGCAACAACAAGCCCCCAGAAGTCACTGGAATCCTCAGGATATTTCTTCTCAAACCTTTGACAGAGCTTTTCCTTGACACTGAGGGTTTTCAAACTGACTATTTTAAAAGGAGCAGGGAGTGGAAGCTCTTGTACATCTCATGGCTTTTGAAAGTGGCCTCATTATTAAACCTTGTCTCTGCCTGTTGACTGACATGTTAGCCGTCTGTTTACTTTATGGACTGTGGTCAAGGTGTCTACTGTAAATGTTTGGGAGGATGTCCTCTTTCTTCGCAGGTGAGGTTTAAAATTCCTCCATAAAACGCACAGGGACCTTGAAAGAAACAAATGTCTCAAGGCCTGGTGTGAGCACTTTATTGCTGCCTTTGAGATCCTTTTCATCTCTGAAGGTGTGTGGTTTGACTGGGTAGGGCACAGGTCACTGGGGATTTCACTTTCCTGTCTCTCCAGGTTTCATGTTTCGAGAATCAAAGGTAGATAATGGTTTGGCAAAACTCCGTATGGGGCCAAGAATTTTCCTAAAGATTCTTCGGTCTCTATATAGCTCTGTATGTTCCTATGTCAAGCTCAGCAAGAAGCAATTTTGATTTCACTGATTTCATTCTATTTTCTTTAAATACAGAAGATAATAGAACTTTCATAGGAATTACTTGTATATAGGTATATTTTATTCAATCTTGTCAAAAGTGGTTTTTTTAAAGCTGATTTTAAGCTCGTTTAGCATCTGTCTCTTTTCAAAGGCCTGTCCAAGGAGATAGTCTGGAAGATGCTCAGTGGCTGTCCACTTAAAAGCTGAAATTAGGTCAGTGTTATTTTGTCTTCAGGTAACAAAAATTAAAACCCCAAGTGAGTGATGACTTGGGATTTTACTTAAGTACTTAATTTCCTGAGAAAACAGTTTTTGAGACTGAATAATTATTATACTACTGAATAATTATATTCTCTGCTCCCCGTGTTCTTATACTTTAGAGACAAATGTTTTTTAAAAGACCACAAAATCTCCGATTAGTCAAAAAATGATAGAAATACACTGTGGGCCCCCAGTCCCTTACCCAAAACCTCTGGGACAGATGTATTTCAGAATTTGAGATTTTTTGGATTTTAGCAGGATCTGATGCAGCGCTTTTTCATCAAACACACGAGGATTTCTACAGTGAAACACTAGTATTCACATGAAGTGGGATAAACATGATAACCTCGCATCAGTTCGAGTAAGCTTCTGCTTCCTAATGAGTCTTGGTGTCAAACTTAAAAGTCAACCAACCAAAAAAAAAAACCTTTGTTTTCAAGCTTTGGGAATTTGGACTTGCGGTTGGATTGTGGGCCTGTCTTTGCTTTTCTCTGGATCATTTCTACCTTGTTTATTGGTCTATGTGTAAAGAAATTAATTCTGTGTTTACCATATATTCTAATATATTGCTCCTGAAAGTGGGGTCCAGAGCCAGCAGCATCAGCACCACTTGAGAACTTGCTAGAAATACAGCATCAAAGGCCCATTTGACTTTTAACTGGATCGTCTAGTGCATTTATTTACATTTATTGTAACTCTATTTGTTTTTTCATTTTGTACTTCCTATTCTGCCCTTGTTTTCTCTTTCTTATATTTTTCTGGATTGATAATTTTTCCTCATCCTTCTTCTGCTAGTTTGTTACATATTCTATTTCTATATTTTAGCAGTAATCCTAGAAATTTTAGCATGCATATTTTACTTATAAAAGCCTAAATTTAGTCAGTCTCTTCTCCTCCTCCCAAGGTCCCAAATCTTATACTATTTTAACTCCCATTACTCTCTCTGTGCCATATGCTACTGTTATTGTGTATTGTCTATTGAAAGAAATTACTAATCACATAAGATTTTGTTATTGTTTTAAACAGGATGTTTATTTACATTTATTCACACACTTGCCACATTCTTTGCTTACTAATTTTTGCATTTTAGACCTTCTATCTGCTATCACTTTTTTTCTATCTGAAATCTTTAGACTTTCCTTAAGTGCTGGTCTCTTGGTGACACACTCTCTCAGTTTTTGTCTGAAAATGTCTTTATTTTGCCCTTGTTCTAATCTGTTAAATCTGTCCATTTTGTTTTTCATTTCAGTATTTTTCATTTCTAGAACGCATTTTAGTTTTTTTACTTCTTAATATTTGCTCAGTTGTTTTTTATAATAGTGTTTTTCCTGATGATATTTTCAAATTTCTTTCCTTATTGCTTTAAACATATGAAATATAGTATTTTATATTCTCAATTTGATAATTCCAATGTCTGAAGTCTTTGTGGGTCTGATTCTGCTGGCTGTTACCCATTGTGTCTTCTTTCCTAGCTTTGTATGTATGTGTGAATTAATTCACTAGTTAGTTGATTCATTTAAAACTGTCAGCTTCTCACTTTTCTTATAACTTTGTGCAGATTCTTCCAGGTCTACATTATAGATAAATTTCTTCTAGAAAATATTTAAGGTTGCTTCTGCTATGTACCTGAGATATTACCAACTATGACCCTTAACATTAAATTTTCTGCTTTAGGGTTTTTTGGGACCCTGCTTGTGGTATGAATTTGTGCTGTAAACTTGCATGAGTTTCAGTTTGTTGTAATGAAGTTTTAGGGTTGATTTTTTGTTTTCTTCTTCTAGTATTCATGGCCAAAATGAGACAGGCACATTTCTTTGCACTCATCTAGGAGCTAGCTT